>NC_052051.1:8834791-9029791 GCF_903992535.2 Arvicola amphibius
GGAGGCAAGAAGGAAAGAGTGAGGAGAAATATTGCTACCATCTTGCTGCCTTTGAAGTCACTGCTGATCCAGGTCTGAACATCACACGAATGTTTAGTGTATCACAGGAAGCCACAAAAGCGAGGGTTCCATCAATATTTCACAAGAGCCCCGGGGAAACTCTAGATTGCAATGCTGTAGGGCAGCTAATGGAGTTACACACAAGGGTTTTGTACATTTAAAATAAGCAGCACCCGAAAAAAAAAATTACCCTTCAGTTTGATAGAAACCATATAAAACTGCAGACGGGAGACAATTAAGGCTCTCGCCACATTCATCCACGTCGCTCTGAGAAGCTGTTTAATAGCAGGTGTGGCCATTGTGCATGTTTTCCTTCCCCTCCCCTTCAGGACGGCAATAATAAAGATTAACATTTATGAAAAGCAATATAAAATATAGCAGAGCTAAATGAATAATTAAAGACAGTTTTGAAGAACACTTGCCACCATGTGCCCATGAAGCCTTTGCCACAATTACAAAATATGTTTATATAAAATATAATTATAAATAGACAGAGGGCTGCAAGGGAGACCCACTGACCCTTGTTTGTTTTGATGTTAAAATAAAAACCACTTTGAAGGGTTTCCTAGGAATGTGCTGGTAACCCCGATTCCATACATTTCTTATTACATTATCAGGTGCCCTGGGTGCTTGGCTTTTCTTCAGGGAGGCTTACTTGGAGCTTGCAAAAATGTTATTCAATAAGCCGCTGTGAGATCAGCGCTTTCTTTTCCAAAGTCCTTTGTTGAAGCAGGAAGTTCTGCATACAAAGCAAATTGCATTTTCTACACTGACATATAAAACCGTGACCCCCAATTTTCCTAGCTCTTGAAGCTATAGTTCTGGGAAAAACCACTCTAGTGTTGATACAATTTCATCTTGGAAGGTGGTCTCAGACTCCTCAACATCTAAACCTCAACAGGGGTGATTTTGCCTCCCAGGGGACACGTGGCTGTCTCTGTAAGCACCATTGTCTCAGGTGAGGTTTAAATGGTGATGGGAGGATGTTTCTGGTATCTAGTGGGGACTGGCGAGGGAGGAAGTAATTAACTGATCATCCTTCCATGCACACACAAGGAGCCCCAACCAAAAAGATTTCTCCAGACCCCAATGCCAGCACTGCTGAGGTTTCCAATTCCCATCTTAAAGAAACTATCCAGACTCCCGAGCCTTGTTAAACAACCACAACACCGTTGTTAACCCCATGCCCTAAGTGGCCAACAGCTTACTGACTTCACCCACGTCTATCAAACCACTTCTAAACACAACTCATGAGGCTAAGCCCTTTGCAGAAAAATGGATTTGCCATGACTACCAACTGCAGGCTCCAGAGGACAGAAGAATCCATACCTGTACCCTGAGTGAACATACATTTCATGCCAACAGCAGCCCCTGCTCACAGAATGCATAGCAGCACCATGTGAGGGGTTTTACTTATGGGCATGCCATTTGATCTTCATAAGAACTGTGCAGGGGAAGTGTTTAAGGTATCTTTCTTTATAGGGAAGGGGCCATTACCCCAAATTAATGTCAGAACCTGGCAAAGCTGAGACACAAACCTTAGACCTAGCCCCAATGTCCCCAAGACCTTCAGGTTCATTGCTTCTAAGGAGTGTGTGGGTGTGGTGCTTGTGTGTGGATGTGTGGCTGCTTGCAGTGGCGGGGTGAAAACACCACTCCCTCTTCTGCTAAGGAGAGAGGGGGGATGATTTGGGGAGGAAACAAGGAGAACACACCCCACTTTAGAGAAAACTTAAATCTATTTCCTATTTATCTATTTGTTTATTATTAATTAACTTATAACCCAGGGCTGTGTGTATGTTAGGCAAGTGTTCTACCAACCCCAAAGTTAAAAATAAGAGGAAAACATCCAGGAACAGACAACTAATGTCTCGAGGGAAAGATCTGGGCGGGATTAGTTGTGTTTGATTAGTTTGTTGGCTTTTGGATGCTGGATACAGAGGGTGGGGGTAGAGAAGGCGGGAAAGCTAATGTGGGACTGGTATGGATGTAGTTAGAAGTTAAGGTCTTGCTTTCTTCGTGGGGAGAAGAAAGCAAGATGAGGGAGGCAGGGAGGGAGGGAGGGGAAGATAGAGGAAAGGAGATATACGCATGCTCAGAGACAGAGACAGAGAGACATAAAGGGAGAGAGAGAGGGAGAGGGAGAGGGAGAGGAAGGGAGGAAGGGAAGGAGGGAGGGAGGGAGGGAGGGAGAGAGAGAGAGAGAGAGAGAGAGAGAGAGAGAGAGAGAGAGAGAGAGAGAGAGAGAGAGAGAGAGTTAACAAACGTCCCAGGTTGTTTGGCTTGACTCTGCTGTAAGGATGGTATCAGAAAAGCCTGTGACTGCTGGCAACCATACCAGCCTGCAGGGTGCCCTGTCCAAAGGCAGCAGATTCAAATGTATTAACACTTTACAGTCCAACCCAAATAAGAGAGTTTCGCTTAGCCCAGGAGGCTTCGCTAAATTATACAGGAGTCTGCACCTGCTCTATCAGAGACAAATATCAAATTCATTATCTATGCCATCTCCTTATTTCTATTGCTTGTCATGATTGTCGAGACTCCCATACACTTCGATGTAAGTGGGATAAATGAAGTTTCACTTCTAGCCAGAATAGCATAGAGCCATATGCCCGAATGCATTCTCTGTTCTTGTTACGGTTCAGAGCTGAAGTGTTACTGCAGAAGCAGTCAGGGCACATTCCTGTTTGCTACACATTTCTCTGGTGGCCTTTGCAACATCACGGAAAGAACCTTGTGTCTGGACAAGTGGGTTGAAGTCGTATACCTGCTAGGTCACATGCTACACAAATTTAGAGGAACTGCTGGCTTTCCCTGAGTTTCCATTAGCTTGGCTGTCAAAGCCAATCTCCAAAGAGTCACCCAGCCCCCGGTGGTGCTGTGAGGACCAGAAGGATCAAATGATATAATAGTTAACAAGACACTTGCAGTTCCTGCAGCATTGAATCAATGTGCATCTCATGGATGTTGATGCTCTTTTCTCCCTGCACCAGGGTGAGGTCACTGGACACACTGGCCTTCTAGTTTCTGTTAACGTCCATCAGTATCCAGCTCTCTTTGCTAATGGGTCAATCAATCCATCACTCAATATTTATTGAAAGCCTACTATGTACGAGGCCCAGGAGAGCGGTGAAGGGATCCCATCAATAAAAGTACATGCTGTGGGACAATTAGCAAACACATTCCAACTTGACCTCAGGTTGACTTCCTAATGGGATGGCCTCTAAGCAAGGGAGAAGGTGAGAGGAAAGAGAAAGGGAAGGGAGGACAAAGTGGGGTAGCCTTCAGTGGTCTTCCCTGACCGCCAAAGTCAGACAAAGAAAGAAATTTAAGCTAGGGATTGGCAACTGAAGGCTCACAGGCCAAGTCAGACCCACTGCCTGTCAATCAAACTACATTAGAATGCAGCCAACCTGTTGGCTAGCTCTCGGCTTCATCCGTAGAGTTAGGTATTGCAACCCAAGGCAGATATTTATTCTTTGATGCTAGCCTGTCAAAACTTGATGACTATTACAGTTTGAACATGGGATGCCCACCCCATCCCTGCTTGTGTGTTAAAAGCTTTGTCTTCAGCTGGCAACACTATCTAGAAGGTGGTGGAGGTGGAACAGCACTGGAGAAGTCCTGTGGGCATCTGAGGTCATGTCTTTGATGGTTACACTCTTCCTCTCTTGCATGCCCTGGCAGCCAGGCAAGGGGATGCTTAGCTCTGCCACGGTCCCATCGCGGCAAATGAAAACCTCTGAAATTGAGCTCAGACAAATGATTCCTCCCATTAAGCCGCTGTTTCTCCAGTATTTTTGTCATGGCAATGCAGAAATAACTAACACAATGACCCACATTTAAGCCATCGTGTGAATAATTCACTCTCTCCAGTTCTTATAAAACCAGGTACACAGATTCCAACAATAGTATGCATTAGCATTCTAAATACATTCTAACTCCGTGGCTTCAGACAGCACAAAAGCTGTAATTATTATTCCTGTTTTGTGGATAGATAGGAAGACTGAGGGCTGAGGTAACCTGCCCAAGGTGCACTCTGCTGACCATTCTGATTTGCTCCCGGCTGCCTCTCCCTCACCCCAGGGGCTGTCTTCCTAATCACAATGGCAGAATTTCCCACCCTAAGTTTCTTCCGTACCATCCCACGATATGCTTTCTTATGCACATCCCTGTTAGTATTCTAAGTTAACATTTTTCCTTTGAATAATGGATTATCGTGGCATTTGTTCCTTTCGCTTTATCCTAAAAAATTATATTCAAAACACTTTGGATGTGACGTGCTTGTCATATGTATTTTTAAATTTTTTCCCTTTAGAGGGTTGTAGATTCTCACATGGCTTTAAGAAACGGATGCAGAGAGAAGCTGGGTACCATTTTCCCAGTTGCCCCTAGTGTAATAACCAGAAGGAAAATCTCAGCGAGAAAATGGACTTGACACTATCTGCCCACCTATCCAGGTTTCACCAGCCCTGTCCATAGACGTGAATGTGCATTTAGTCTACTTTGTGATCTTATCCCATATGTAGCTTCCCATGACTGCCACCACAGCCACGCATAAAATGCTTCTATCACTGGGAACCCTCTGCAGTCACTTGCCTTCCGCTTTCCTCCAGAAGGGCCCTGGTGACTTTTTTTTTTTTAAATCCCTGTTTTTCTCATGATAAGAAAGTTCTAGGAGTATAGTAGATAAATTTTTGAATATGTTTGCTTTTGAGATGGGCTTTCCCCAGCATATTCAACACACACACACATATACACACACACACATACACACATACACACACACCACACACATACACATACACACACACAGATACACACGCACACACATACACACACATACACACACACGCACGCACGCACACACACATACACACACACCACACACATACACACATACACACACACGCACAGTGTTTGTTTGCTTTGAGACAGTATTTCCATGGAGTCTTGGCTGTCCTGGAATTTACTATATAGGCTAGGCTTCGGCTGACCTTGAACTTGGAACAATCCTGCTGCCTCTCAGAGAATTTAGATTCCAGGTGTGTGCCACCAGGCCCAGCTACATTTTGGTCTCTTAAGACATTGTTTCTCTGGATCTTATACAATCCTGGAATTCATGATGTAGTCCAGGTAATTCTGTAACATTTGGGTTGCTTTAAAAGATGAAACAGTCATTCACCGTGAGTGGTCCTGAGTGCTGAAGGTGGGACCAGTTGCTCCCGCAGCGGGGACCAGTTGCTCCCGCAGCGGGGACCAGGTGCTCCCGCAGTGGCAACGATGCCGAGGAAACATGACAGAAAGGCTCCTCACATAGACTTTCCCAGCGAACTGAAAGCTTCTGGTCAATACTTCTTGGCAGTTTGTGTATGATGACGAAGGGGTTAACTGTGTGACCTGTCCATTCTACACGCCACTAGCCTCTGGTGGCTGCAGAGTCCCTTATGTGGCTTGTTTGATGAGAGAAAGGACTTTCACATTTCACTTCATTTTAATTGATTCAAGTTTCTATTTAAGCAGCTATTTTGCTAGACAATGCAACTCAGTGTATTAAGAGAGAACATTCAAAAGCCAAATTTCTTGTTTTCTTATATTTACTTTGTCACTGCAAGGGCAACTTGAGTAGAAAAAAGATCTTGTAGAATAGGTTTCTTTGGATAGGCAGTCATACACAGACAAAGGCGCATTTTACACCACACGCAATATTCCACATTTCTTGGAGGGCCTGTGAAGGTCTTGTGGGTGGTGAGGGACTTCAAGGAGCATGCCTTATTCAGGAAGACCACAACTCAAGAGCTGGTAGGTGGGAATATCGGTAAATTCCTGCTGATTAACTGGAATTTTTCTTTAAAATAAATATGTGTGTGCGTGCGCGCGCGTGCGTGCGTGTGTGCACATATGTGTGCATGTATGTATGTGCATGTGAGCATGCAAATTTGTTTGGAATTCAGAGGACAATCTCAGGTGTTGGTTTTCACTTCCCACCTTGTCTGGGATGGGGCCTCTTGTGTTTTACTGCTGTGCAAGCTGGGCTAGCTGGCTCACACACTGTTGAGTCTCCTCTCTTCCCCACCCAGCTGTCTCCCTTTTGGTAGGCACTGGGATTCCTAGACGGTGTGTCACCGGTGGTGTCTGGCTTTTATATGGGCTCTGAAGACCCCAGCTCAGGTCATTTGTGCTGTGTAGTGAGCACTTTTGCTCACGGAGCCTTCTCCTCAGCCTTGCCCCTCTGGTCTGGGACAAGGCATGCACGTATGAAGGCTGAGTGTGGGGGATTTGTGGAAATGCTGAGGTTTTTACAGGTTGCTTACAGCCATGTCCCAGATGGGGTTAAAGTAGCAGCATCATCTCTGGGTGTGTGAAGGCTGGCTTCTAAAGCCACTTGGCAGAAGAGGTAAAATCTGTGGGATGGATGGGCCGCCGGGAATACCAGTACAAAGACAAGCATTTTCCTGGAAATTGGGAAGCAGTCCATTTCTTATTTCTTGTTGCCTACATGTCATTGGCACTAAATTTGACCATAAGCCATCGGGATGCATAGGGACAGAGATACCTCAAAGCGCACTGCCCACATGAAGGTCACTGCCCCGGTCACTCTTTTATTTTGCCTAACTCCACGAATCTGTAAGGCATTAGCAGTTGCAAGAGATTGACGTGATGGTGTGAGTAATCTGGATGAACTATAACGAGAAGCCAGGAAAGTATTATAATTTTAAATGTGTCCAGAAAATAATTGAAATTCTGGCTTAGCTTCATCATAATGCAAACTGCTGGGTATATTTAACAGCTGACTGGCTTAGCATGAATATTGCTTTAGAAATGGGGTCATATTGTTTTTACAGAATGATATTGCTCTCCAACACGTTTAGGAGGGGGCACAAAAGCAAGTGATTGTGAGGGTACTTTAACCTTTATGTCTCTCCCTAGCCGTGATTATTGCAGTGATTTAGGTGGTTGGTACGGTCTGCAGGCACACGCAGAAGGGGCTGGCACTTAAATAGACGCGGCAACGAGCCTTTGGCAACCAGAGTCCTATTACAACCCAGACACAAAATCTCTGTTTTCTGTTCACTATTCTATAACCCAGTCAGAGACAAGGAAGGTAAAAAACACTGTCCCCTCCACGAATCCCAAAGATGCCACTAATAGCCATTGTGTGTAGGTGGTCCCTGTACATAGCTATAAAGAATTGCTCTGTGTGTTCTCTCACATGTTTGTGTGTGTGTGTGTGTGTGTGTGTGTGTGCACTTGCTCATGAGTGCAGACATGGAAGCCATTGGTCAAAGGTAGATAGTTTCCTCTAGTACTCCCCACTCCTTAAATTTTTTATGCAGAGGCAAAGTCTCTCACGGAACCTTCAGCTCTCCATTTTGGCTGTGCTGGTTGGACAGTGAATTCCTGGGACCCGACTGTCTCCACCCACCTCACACGGATATAGCAGACAGGTCTGGCCTGCCTGACTTTTTAAAGTAGACACAAGGAATCAAACTCAGGCCTATGCTTGCTCGTTAGACACCTTTACTGACAAAGACCAAGCCCTCTCCTTAGTCCTGAGGCACTTTATGCCTCTGGGCCAGGGTTTCACTACTCATCCCTGGCTGGTCTGGAGCTCACTAGGTAGACCTGGCTAACCTCAAATTCACAGAGATCCTCCTGCCTCTGCCTGTGCTTCCTGAGTGCTGGGGTTAAAGGCAAATACCACCACACTTGGCTCAAGGTATTTGTCTTTAAATACAGTTGCTAGCATTAGAAAGAATGAAGGTTGCCCTGGAATATCCAGATTCCTAGCTGCTTACTAATCTGAGGATTCTAGAGTACTGGATCTCACATAATTGCCAGCTGACACTCCTGGGATTGGGTGCATTCTCCCCCTGAGATGGAGAAAGAACACTCCACAAGTTTGCTCTTCTCTCATCCTCCACCATTTCGGTTCCTTGTTCTTAATACCACCTTGCAAGGCTCCTTCACAAGACACTAATTGTGCTGTTCAACATGTCAGGGGCACGTGGTTGCCTCACAGCATCTGGCGGACAGTTGGCATGCCATTTCTAAAGGACCATAAAAGCAATACTAAGCTTTGTGCATCTTTTGTACTTGGCCATAGTTGCTCCACTCGGCCGTCTTAGCCTGACAGCAGCCATGGACCAGATGAAAATGATGGTCATTGCTTGGTGTGGGAGGTCCTCCTGCCGATGTGTTGCTTTTATTGATTAATGAGTAAAGAAACTGGCTTGGCCTGATAGGGTAGAGCAGAGCTAGGTGGGGAAAACTAAACGGAATGCTGGGAGAAAGAAAGGCGGATTTAGAGAGAAGCCATGGAGCCCCACTGGAGCAGGACGGAACTTTACCCAGTAAGCCACAGCCACTTGGTGATACACAGGTTAATGGAGATGGGTTAAATTAAGATGTAAGAGTTAGCCAATAAGAAGCTAGAGCCAAGCAGTGACTTAAATAAAATAGTTTCTGTGTGATTATTTCGGGGCTGAGCAGCCGGGAACCAACAAGTGGTCTCCTTCCCCCCAAAATTGCTGGGTCCCAATAAAACTTTATTAATAAGACAGGCTGGTCTGTCAGTGGACCAACCCTCACATGGGAGGAAACCAAACAAAAGTAAACCAACCAATGGAGCTGGATCTTCTGTTCCCATCAGGAGAGCATGCTTGGTAGAGGTAGAACTAACACCTTCTGAACCACCACCTTTAAGCACAAGTGTGAGTGTGTATGCACGTACATTCTGAACATGCTCCCTGGCCTTTTACCCTCAAGTGTTCCCTGGCTCATGGTACTCATTTGTTCTGCTATGGTCACCCTAAAAGACGTTGCTCCAGGAGAAGTAGGAGAGTTTAAGAGCCGCCTCCTGGTGGGAAATTAGCTAACTAACACAGGTCACTTGGTTGCAGGGGTAAGTAGATGCTTCCACTAAAATGAATCACTTCCACAGACTCATTGAAGGTTGTGGCTGGGCTCTTTAGGTTGCTCGTTTCACAGGGAACTGATTTCTTTGTCTCAGTCACATCAGCCTTCTGTGTTGTGTGGGTGTCATCTCCATAACGGTCCCTGACTGCCTTCTGAGATCACTCAACACTCTCTTTCAAGAACAGGAAAATCATTGAGTTGGAAAGAATTTGGTGGGTAAGAGCACTTGCTGATCTTGTAGAGGGACCAGGTGTCCATAACCTCAGTTCCAGGGGATTCAACCTCCTCTTCTGGCCTCTGAGGGCACATGCTGGAAATACATATGTGCAAGTAAAACACTCATCCATGAAATACATAATAAATAATGAATGAATAAAAGCAAGAAGTCATAACCAGATTCAAAGTATCCATCCAATAATTTTGGGTCAATTCCAAGTCTACATGCATATGTAACTTGGCTTGGAGGACATAAAAATAAAATATGGGTTATTAATTATTGGACACTGTTATTGGGAAGTCAGAGGTTGTCACTAAAATAAATCAGATTTTGGGTTTTCTTGGGCAAGTGTAAGAACAGGCAATACTAGGCATGTGTAGCCCAATTCTCTAATTTGATGGGGCTCAGCGCAGATTCCTTGCTTCATACTGGGAGTTTACAGCCAGGTGGACTGCTTGCTTTCATCATCCCACTGACAAGAAGGAGTTAAAGAAAGAAAGGTTTGTTTTAGCTTGTGGAGGAATCAGCCCAGGTTGCTTGGCTGAAGGCCGTGCCCTTGGGAGGAATATCACCTATATGGACCGTCTGAGTGGTTGGGAAATGAACGAGTGGTCTGTTTACACATCACGAAGGTGGAAATGTATGTGTGGTGTAGGTGATCAAGGTGAGCAAGAGGCAGACTAAAGGGAGAGACCCAGACGTACAGCATGACCAGCGTGGCTCTAGAGCCGTCATTCTTTTCTCCAGCAAGCCCGGCCTCCTCTCACCCCATTCTGCCAGCACACTGTATTTCAGTGGATGAAGGGATTAGCTCACCCCTTAGGCCATTGTTCTCCAGATCTAATCACTTCCTAAATGCCCTTGAGCTGGCAACCAAGTCCTCAGTGCGTGAGGCTACAGGGGATGTTTCAAATTCAAACATAACAGTCACGGTCATCCACACAGGTGAACTGACCAGTTAAGCCTTTCTAGGTGAGACCCGCAAGGCTGTAGGGTGTTCGGTCTTCCTCAGAGTTCAACTTCCAGACAAAGGAATGGCTGCGAATGACTAATCCACATCTGGGTTTTGTCAATTCAAGACCACCACGATCTACTCATTGAAGATTGTGTTCCTTGCTACTGTTTAGTTTGAAATCCAGTCAAAAAAATGAATAATAAAAAGCCAGATTTATATATTGGGGTTCAACCCAAAAATCAGAAAAGCAAAGCAACTAAGACATTACAGAAGTCTCACCTCTAACTAAGGCAGGACGACTGCAGACTAAGTGGACTAAACTTCTCTCTCCTCCCATTTTATATTCCCTCTCCTGCTAGGATCAAAGGTGTGTGACTCCCTAGGACTGGGATTAAAGGTGTAGACTGCCACCACCTGGATTTTTTTTTTCTGCGTCAATCTTGTGTAGCCCAGGGTAGCCTTGAACTCACAAAGATCCCTCTGCTTCTTTCTCCAAAAGCCTGGGATTAAAGGTGTGTGCCACTACTCCCTGACCTCTAGTAGCTTAGCTTTGCCCTTCTGATATTCAGTCAAGCTTTATTTATTAAAACATAAATAAAATACCACTATAACAAAATAAATCAGAAATGAGGGTGGCTGTTCCATCCTCGGGTCTTTGTAAGTGCAATAACAGAATGCTAGTAATGGCTTTCTGTTTGGGGACATTCAGTTTCTAGGATGTTTTCTCTGCTACCTGGCTTGAGTCTGAAGCCTTGTGTGTGTAAAGGAGAAGTTGGGGGGAGGTCACTGCAAGATGGGTCAGTGGATAAAACCACTTTCTATCACGCCTGATAATCTGAGATCAATCCCTGGACCCTCAAGGTAGAAGAGGAGAACCAACTTCCAAAAGTTGTGCTCTGACCTCTACATGCACACACAGATGATAGATAGATGGTAGATGGATAGATAGGTAGATAGAAGATAGATAGACAGATTATATATATAATATATATACAGATGATATATATACAGATGATATATATATATATATAGATAGATAGATAGATAGATAGACAGACAGATGATAAATAGATAGATGATAGGTAGCCAGATGATAGATAGATAGACAGATAACAGACAGATAATAGATAGATAGATAGATAGATAGATAGATAGATAGACAGACAGATAGATAGACAGACAGACAGACAGATAATATATAGGGAAGAACCTAGGAATGAGACACCAGTGTTTGGGAGGTAGAATCCAGCAATTCAATACATTTTGTACTTGGAAATCTTGGGCCATTGGAGAGATGAGAAATTGGTCTTCTGTTGACACACTGAGTAAGGTTCTCAGAGGAAGGCCCCAGAGGGAGCTTATCTCATGATAACAGACTTCCCTGGGAAGTATCTGGCTACTGTGGGACCTGGGCTGAGGGAGCTGTGGCTCTCATTCCCAAGGCTTGCCTTGAGTCTGAGGATGCACTACACTGAGGTGAAGCTGACTCCAGCAAGTCCACATGGCAGGCTAATGGACACCAGACTGGATGGTGTCCAGATTGGGGTAGGAGAGAACTTGTGTGCCCAGCAGGAACTGAAAAGCCGCCCTGTCCTGTCTAATGTAGGTGTTATTCACCCTATAGAGGAGGTGGCTCTCCTATTGTTTAACTGACATTTCTTTACCTGTTTTCTCACTTTTGACAAGAGACAATTCATTTCCTTTTTCTTTTTCCTTCCTTTTATATTTTGGCCTTTGGAGACAAGGTCTTATTCTGTAGTCCAGGCAGGCTCAGAAAGCTTTAGCCTTCAGAGTTACAAACATGTACCACCGATCCCAGCTCATTTTCTTTATGAGCGTGAAACTACATGATATAAATAATATAGAAATAGATATGTGAGCTCAAGGAGATGCAAAAAGCAGGTGCTGAGGAGAATGACTGGGCGCCACCCTGTAGGAAGGAAGGGGCCACAGCTTAATTCTAGTAAACCCTGTGACATATAAACCAAACTAATGTGGCAGAGTTAGGGACTTTGCAAAAGAATATGGGAATTTGATATTTATGCACAAGCTTATGACTGTCCATGACTGTCCAAGCTGATTTTGGTTTATGTGTGCATACATTCATGTAGCCATGTTTATACATTCATGTAGCTATGTACAGGTTCACTTATGTGTGCAAGTACCTGTGTGTGTGTGATTGGCAGAGATCTCTACCTGTTGAGTATAGGGATTGTTATAGCTACAGGCTGCAGTGCCCAGTGCTTAAGCAGGTGCTTGGGAACTAAAGTACACCCAGAAAGTAATGTAACCAACAAGCCATTTCTCCAGCACACCCAGTTTTTACACACGGGTTATGGGAATTAGAACTCATGGCCTCACGCTTGCAAGACAAGAGCTTTACTCACCCAGCTGTGTCCCCATCCCCATTATGTCGTGCTTTGTGTGTGTCGAACCAAGTAAGTGCGGGTCATACTCAACGGTCCCTTTGCCAACTGTACTAAAGAGTAATACATCTCTGTATTCCCTGTCTCTCAATCTGAGCCGTAATGGGTGCCATCTGAGGCCTTGGAGCTAATTGAGTTCACACACATATACCAACCTGTACCCACTCACACCCATCAGCTTACACACATACACCCATATCCATTCAACCCCACACACCCATACACACACACCACACACACACACACACACACACACACACACACACACACACACACACTGCCTTGAGAGCTACTCAAAACAAATGCCCTACTTATGTGTCAAAGGCTCTGAACGTAGACACACAGTATTTAGAAAAAGCAAACAAACCCAGTTTGTACAGAATAAAAGAGAACTCTTCGTCCCGAGAGAACCTGAAGGCCACCCATCTGCAAAGTGCTGCGTCCACACTAGCCTTTTGTCCCTTTGTTTTCCTACAAAGGGAGGAAGGGTGCCTCCTTGTTCCTGAAGGAAGACTCTGGCCTGCCAGAGGCAGCCTTGGTTGAGGTCATGGAAACCAACGTCTTTCTCCTTTCCAGTGTGAATCAGAGTTAGGTAACTTCCTTCGACCTCGGCTTTTAAATTTTACTACTACCACCGCCATTATTGCCGCGCAAAGGTAAGGAGAAGCCAACGGAAATCTCACAAGGTTTTGTGACCCTTACAGGATGGACT
Organism: Arvicola amphibius; assembly: GCF_903992535.2. Lineage (NCBI taxonomy): Eukaryota > Metazoa > Chordata > Mammalia > Rodentia > Cricetidae > Arvicola > Arvicola amphibius. Next base: position 8,848,081 of record NC_052051.1, read on the forward strand.
AAACCAGAGCTCACTGTGCAAGCCAGTGGGGGCCATGTGGACTGAGAAGTGTGCTATTGCATGGCAGAGCTGAAGGCCACTGCTTCCCAGCCAGGCAGCAAGAGGGGCCAACCAATGTCCCTGCCGCTCCTGGTGCAGCACCATTAAAATTGGAGGTCTCCAGCCCTGGGTAATCTAAAGCCAGATGGCAATGTCCATTTGGCTATTGTTATGGGCACTGCTGCTCCCTTCCCATTCTCTATCCCTTGTTGACTGCAAACGACATTAGTGTTTCTCAGGGGCTCAATAATCCAGTCTTTAAAATGGGAACAATGTTTCCCTCGGCTGGAGCCAGAACTGTCTGTTGGGGTGAAGGACAGGTTTGGCTCCCAACGTGCCCACAAGCGGTTCATCCAGCCAGCAGAGGGCGCTCGTACGAAAGGCTGCAGGTGGCAGGCTCCAGCTCAGTGCAGGCAGGTGGGCCCCAGCAGGTGTTCCCCTCCCATCCTCCTTTAGTACTCTCAAGGAGGAAAAGTCTCCACAAGGTGGACACCAGAACAAGCAATTACTCGGCTATCAATACAGCTGCACGCCACCAGCAATATGACTTTCCGGAATATGTAATACGATCACAAACTTTCTAATGCCACAGCCTGACAATCGAATGCTAAAAATACCAAACAGGTCTCCTCTGGACCCGTGAGAAATGGCCTCTCTGGAACCTGGAGACCGACTGACTGCAGCTGCGTTCTCTGCCACAATTCCCTCCCCACACGGAATTCTGAGTCCTCCGGGCAAGACTCGCTCTCTGAGTGGGAATCCAGTTGCGTTTTAAGACAACTCAGTCCCAGGAAGATGGAGACAAATTGGAGCAAGTTCAAAGCAGAGCAGCCCCAATGATTATGTGGAGAGAAGATTGATGGCTAGACAACAATTAGAGCAGCCTTGAGCATCTGAGCTGTCTTCTTCAGGTGACAGAGCAGGGAGTGACATATTGTAGGGCTCCAAGCACCTAAGAGATAGAACACCTGACAGCAGAGGAGGAAGGGGAGGAGGAGGAGCAGGGAGAAGAGGAGGAGGAGGAGGAGAATGGCGCAGCATTATCTGAGATGACACCCGTGGAAAGCAGGCCGGATCACACCTACGCTCATAAACCCTGGGTCTTTCTACTTTTGTCTAGCCTGGACTATATTACCCGAAAGCCTTTGTCATCCAAAGATGTCACATGCTAAAGGCTTCACTGCTGGCCTCTAGTGCTTTTGGGAGCTGGTGGTATCTTTCTTGGGGGTGGGGCTTCATAGAAGAAAGTTAAGTCACACGGTGTGCTAATAGTGGGGATATTGGGACTCTGGTCTCTTCCTATCTCTGGCTTTGCTTACTGGGCATCATGGTATGACCAGCTTTATCACAACGTGTTTCCGGATGTGGCATACCACCTCACTTTGGAACTAGAAGCAACAGGGCCAGGATGATGTGGGGTTCCCCTCTGTATGCTGTGAATATGTTTTATTGTCATTGGTTAATAAAGAAGCTGCTTTGGCTTATGGCAGGGCAGAATACAGCTAGGCAGGAAACTAAACTGAAAGCAGGGAAAAAGAAGGCTGAGTCAGGCAGATGCCATATAGCCGTCCAAGAAGCAAAATGTGAAGTAACAAACCACAAGCCTTGTGGTAAAATATAAAATAATAGAAATGGATTAATTTAAGATGTAAGAGCTAGCTAGTAATATGCCTGAGCTGTTGACCAAACAGTGTTTTGTGTGATTATTTGGGTCTGGGCAGCTGAACAACAAAATTGCAGTCTCTGTCTACACCAGGGACCCCTGAAACCTTTGCCACCAACATAAACGTCTCTTCCTTTTATTTGATACCTCAGGTGCTGTGTCACAGCAGAGGAAGGAAAGCTAACATTTGCTGTATTTTACTTTATATCAAGCTTCCCTGTGTCTTCATATAGAATTCAGGAAAGCATAGGACCAGGACTCCTGGGTTAGCCTTCCCTGGCGCCTTCTCAGCTAGTACCACTATGTTCTGCCTTTAAGGAGCAGTCAGAAATATTTATCTGTGGAATTTAGCTGTCCTGTCATGTAAGAGAAACGAAAGCTATTCTGAAGCCAGGCTGGTCATGTTGCCAGGAGGTGTCGTCCCACCTTGAGAAGTCAGGACAACACAGCTGTGTCATTTTGACTGTTTTTCCCTTCGATACCATTCCAATCTGAAGTGAAACTTGCAACCACTGAGGCTGTTCATTAACACGAAATCGCAAATAGATAAATAAATAAAAATTAAAGAATAAAATAAAAATAGTTCAATTATTTTGTGGATTAAATTCTTAATGGTATCCCAAACACAAGCTGCTGCTATAGAAAACATGGTTCCTATATCTGTGTGTAGGACGTGTGTGGGGTGTACATGTGTGGAGGGGGCAGGTGGTGAGTGGGGTACAGGCTTTATTGGTGGTACAGAGCTCAGTTTTGCTCATTGGCTGATTAATTAAAGTTTAAGCACTTTTTCTGCCGTGGGTTTAATCAGCTGTGCCGTCAGCTCGGCTCAGCATTGACAAACGCTGGGTGCCCGTGTTGCTTCTTGCTGTAAGGAAGCGTCCAGGTGCGGCCACAGAAGGCATTCGGGACCAGCTTCTTTTCAGGACTAATTCAGGCTCCAAATTGTCATGTTTCTTCAGAGAGAGCCAAAAGGTACAAATTTGCATGTGTTTAAGAAAACGATAACAAATTTTCCACCAGTATTCTCCAAAGTTTTAAGCCCAAGACGGGCAGGCTTGGAGCCATTTGAAACATTCATTTAAAAGTTTTCGTTGTATGGCACGGTGAAACTTTAACAGAATGGAAATCAAGCTTTAACTTCCTTGGTATTGAGGAAATGTAACATGAGGTCTCTCTCTCTCTCTCTCTCTCTCTCTCCCTCTCTCTCTCTCTCTCTCTCTCTCTCTCTCTCTCTCTCTCTCTCTCCTTTTCTCAGAGTCTGCTGTGCTGGCTCTGATTTATGACACCTTAGTTTGGGCTTTCTGACGGAGAGGTCCCCATCTCTATTTCTCATTCACAGGGCTCAAGGGGCGCTGGCCCTCTCTGGTCACAGGACACGGAACACTGAAATCCGCAAGCTGTTCTGGGCTCAGCCATAGGAATCTCAGAGGTGGCTTCTTAACCTGATGTTGACAGTCATGGCTACAGATGTCTTTGAACCCTTTTGTCCTTTGGTGGAAAACATTATCCCTGCAATTCCCAATGCTCTGAACCCAGGCAAGTGGTTTTTTACGCATCTTTTGGCTGTGACAGAAAAATACCCAGACACGGCTTCAGGAAAGGGAGTTTGTTTTGGCTCACTTCTGGGAGTGTTTAGTCCATCATGGCAGGTACGAGCGGGTGGCAGGATTAGCTCTGTCCATAGTGGTGTGGCTTGTTTACATGTTATGTGCCAGGACACAGAACACACGGCATGTAGGACAGGGATAGGATACTAATCCCTCTGTATTAGACACTTGCCTTGTCGCTGTGACCGAATACTTTTCAAGAATCAACATTAAAGAGTATCGTGGTTACTGTTACTGGCAGCTGTCCACTTGATATACCTGGGAAGAGCGAACTTCAGCTGAGAAAGTGCTTCTACTGGATTGGCCTGGGCCGCATCTGTGGGAAGGCCCAGCTCACTGTGGGCATCGCCATCCCTACGCAGGTGGGCCTGGGCTGGGTTAAAAAGTAACTGAGCAAGCCCCAGAGAAGAGGCCAATAAGCTGCATTGCCTGAACTCCTGCCCTGGCTGCCCTTGATTACGGACTCTTAAGTAAGAAGATGGAACTAAGCCCTTTTCTTCCCGGGTTCATATCTGTCATGGCGTTTGTCACAGCGACTGAGAGGTACAAGGTGACACAGCCCACCACAGTGGGGAAGCTGCATGGCAACAGTGTGAGGTTGACTCATGGAGTTGTATCTGCTGTTCAGGAAGCTGGGAGGAAAAAGGAGGTAGGGTTGGGCTGTAAAATCTCAAGGCCCTCCTACACAGGACCACTTCCTCCAGTGTGACTCTGTCACCTGAAGCTATCACAACCTCCTGGGATGACAGGACCGACCGGTAGGGGGCTGAGGTTGCCGTACCTGAGCCTGCAGAGGACACTTCACAGTCTAACCATGGCACCTCCCTCTCAATGGCCTGCTTCGTCCAGATAGGTGGGCTCCACCTTCTGACAGATTTTATAGCCTCTCAAACAGTCCCATGAGTTAGGACCACACATTCAAAGACTCGAGCCCAGAGCAGGGAGGGGTGGAATGTGGGGTCCACCCCCACAAAGAGACCTTTGAGACTGGAACCAACATGGAGAGAAAAGATCCAGGGCCACCTTCACCCCGACTACAAGACCGATAAAGGCCCATCCCACTGGTGTTGTGGCTTAGAAGGAAGAGAGCACAGACTGGAGAGACAGCTTAGCTCGTCAGTATAAGAGGCCAGCCGACTCGGCAGATTCCAGACCAGTGAGGAGCCCTGTCTCGAAAATAATAAAATAAAATAAAATAAAAAGGATGGCAATGCTTGAAGACTCGCAGGTAAGGTTTGTCTCTGGCCTCAGTATGCACACATGCATGTACCCACATGAACACACACACACACACACACACCCTAAAATGTGTGATTTTCAGCTTGATCCTGGAAACCAGTAAGGGCAGAGAAGGGTCTCCCTGAAGTGACCCCTTTGCTAGGGTCAGATCTGCTCACTAGGAGCCCAGTTGCAATTCTTCTCTCTGATATGTCAGTCATGCAGGAAGATTGAAAGCCTGGCACCAAAGGAAGATACGGAAACCCATATGCCACACTTGACGCCCAGAGATGCTCTGTCCTAGGCTCTTAGGGTCTACTCACTTCCCCCGAAGATCATCACAAAAACCCTCCCCAAGGATACGTTTGTAGCTCCCACCTCCTCTCTTTGAAGAGGGCAGGTTCCACTCGAACCACGTGACCCTCTTTGGGGTCTCTTGTGTCACGTGGCTCTCATACACACATGGCTATGACGGACTCCACTTGCCTTCTCCCCTGGTGACCATCTTAGTTCAGCAGAGTCCTTGCTGACCCTTCAGAGGGAGTATGTGAGCTTCTTATCCCAAGTAAACTGGACTTTCTGTCTTTGGACCACAGAGAATACTGATCATTATACAAATCCCATCCCCCCAATAGAATGCATCTTAATATTTCAGAATTCCGCTCGGGAGCATGGATAAGAGACCTCATGGCCATGATATCCCCATTTGAGAATCTTGCCTTGTGTTCTGTTGAAGGACTGCAAGAAACCATGTTCTAGCCAGACTCCTCAGTTAGTATAATTAGCCACAGCCTTCCATTAACCAGGGCCCATTCTAGAATCACCATGGCAGAAACCGTATGATGAGACTGAAGTCTCTCCAAACGTTTTTTTTTTTTTTTAAGCTAACAAAGCAACCTAAGTGTCTGCCAGTGTCTTGCCATTGCTTATGTAACGCTTTAAATTATTGCAAAGTCATTTCCCTTTCATTTCTTGTTTGAAGCACCAGTCTCTCGGAGGCTCGGAGTGGGGGATTCTGGGAAGATGACAGCTGAATGAGAAACCCGTGGGCGTGCCCAGTCTTTATGCAAACAGCATCTCTGTGACCGGGAGTCAGAGGGAGGCCCAAAGGCCAGCTCACCTATGAGTTTAAATGTGGGTGGTCTGGGCAATGTAGGAGGGGCCAGGCTTCTTTGAGAGTTTGAGGATTTCTCAGAGGCTTTGGCTTTGTGGGGTCTCCTCATCATAGTATCAGTATTAAAATGAGTCATTTGGGAGTACCCCAAATTAAAACATGGTTCTCCTAATGCTAGGCAAGCACACTACCACTATGGTACACCCTTTTCTCTTTTCATTTTGAGACAGGGTCTCACTAAGTTGACCAGGCTGGCCTTGAACTCACTCTGTAGCTTGAGTATGGAGAGACTTGAACTTGTAATCCTCCTTCCTCAGGCTCCCGAATAGTTGGAAAGACAAGCGTCTCAGTTTTAAAGACACTTAAGGTGTTGTTTATATAGCCCATGGGACAGACTTTATATGTTAGATGAAATGGAACAGATTTTTGTGAACCCTAAAACTTTTATTGTTTTCAAACATGAGAAAAAAAGAAAGAGACTTTTTTTTTTTTTTGTAACTGAAGTTCCCATCCTCTTACAAGACCGTCAGGATTTCTAGCTGCCTCTACAGGTTTAGCAGTTCCAGGCCAATGGAATGTAATGAAGTGGGGGCCTCTCGGGGGTGTCTGGGGAGTTCCTGGTTCGCTCTGCTCCGTTCCACCACAGCAAAGCCTCGTATCTTTCATTGACTCTTTAATATTAAACGGAGGTCTTGAGTGACTGTTTCGTGACCCTGGGAAAAGTTTCTTGAAGTCAAGTCTTGGGGCCTGGTTCCTCGTCTGTAAATTGGGCATAACAGTAATCCCCACCTCATGGGGTTGGGGCACTGTGAAGATTAAGTGACTCAGTTTGGGTAGCACGCTTGGCAGAGGCCGGTGATCACAGCGGTCACTCAGGAAATGCCACCTTCTAACACTGCCTCTGCCAGTGCCGTTATTATTTCCATACGCTTCTCAGAGAGCATAATTGCCTATTTGTTCCCCCCCTTCTCTCTCTCTCTCTCTCTCTTCTCCTTTCTCTCCTCCTCTCTGTCCACTCTGCTAGAAAACTTTCTCTGTAAAATTGAAGCTGAGCTTCTTGGTAGTGTAATGATAATCCTAGCACTTGGGAGACAGAAGCAGGAGGATCCTAAGTTTGAAACCAGCCTGGCTATATAGTGAGAACTTATTAATAAATTGTTAATAATAAAGAAATAAATTGAAAACACCATAGAAATATTTGAATATTCATAGCCCCCTTTGTCCTTTGTCCTGCTAAGCAGAATTAAGTTCTGTGAAGAGGCCTGAAGTAACACACACACATATATACACATACATGCCACATGTGAACACACATACACACAGATGCACACTCACACACACACACACACACACACACACGTACACTGTCTTTAATCAAGGCTCTATTGACATTCAACTTCTTTTCCACTGAGCTCTATATCAAGGTAATCCGCCCACTTCAGGACACATGGACAAGTGGGCTGTCACTGTCCTCCTCTGTCTAGGATGTGGGTCCTTCCCCTGCCTAGGAAGCGTGGGGGAAAGGTCTGTCACCTTCTTGGTGAAGAGCGTGTTGACAACGGGGCTGTGTGTCCAAGGGTGTCGTCTGACGAGTTCATCTCCATGTTTGCCCACTCGGACTTCTCGTCAGGTTACTCAAAGGCAGGGAGTTATCAGGAAGCCCATTTTGACCGCTTCAGCCAACTGCTTCCAACCAAAGCTCCCTAATGAAATCCCATTCTGGCTTGGGTATTCTGGGATTGATTGGTTTGGAATGGGTGGAGGATTTTCTGATGAGCACTCTTAAACATCAGTTATCAGATGCTGCTTGGCAGCGCGTCTCTGTGGCTAGATGCGATTGCTGCTTCTTAATTCATTTACCTGCACTTTACTCATGGGCATCTGAGTGGCTTCCAGAATTTCCTTGCCATCAGAGCTTTCTGCACTGCAGTCAGAGAGGAAGAGCCGTAGAACGGAGGGTGAAATGATGCGTGCATTTGGAATGTGGGTAAGAGCTCTCATCGCTGCTGGTTTATGAATGTCTTTTTCAACGCTCCACGCAGGTGATATCATGCCAAGGGAAAATGGATCTGTAGGCCAGGTAGCAAACGCCCTTGTAGGAGTGAAGCCCTTGGGGAAGGGGACAGCCCCACCATGCAGTTAGCAATCTGGAGAGTCAAGAATCAGCCACAGAGACAGGGTCACAGTAATGCCTGACAGCCTCTTGCTGAGCAGTGCCGACTACTGAGCTCCTGGCATGAGGAAACAAAGCACCTAACAAGACTCCTGGCCATATAGTCTAGTAGTTAAGCAGCATTCCCTTTCCTTGAGGTGGCAAAATGGGGACAGGGAGCCCCTAGAATTTACCATTTTCTATTCAAGTAATTTTCTAAGAATTAACTAGCTGCTCTGAGCTCCTTCACTCCTCCATAAGACAGGGATGAGGGTAACATGGACCATGTGGGAGTGTGGAGTAGCTTAAATGCAGAGGGCCTGGGAGGGACCTCTTGACATACTCACTGCCCAGTACCCAGTGAGTGACTGGCACGTGCTGGCATTGTCAAGTGCCAGAGGGGAGGAAGAGAGGTCCTCAAGCATATGACTTGTGTGCCAGCCCTTTGTCTCAGTTTTCTCCTCTCCAACACAGGGCTGCTAGTTCCTTGTACAAAGAACCAAGCCCAGGATGAGAGAGAAATGCAGGTGACTTCGTGGCCCAGGAGAGGGGCTGCAGACATGTTTCCTGCCCTCCCCATGTCTCCATCCACCAACGGAGAAGAAGTCCAGAGAAGGGCAGTAGCTGCACTCCAGAGAGCAAGGAGCTGCTTGCTTATCAATACCACCATTGGGTTGTACATAGGAAGAGCATAGTGTGGCCTTCACCTTGGTTCAAGGCTGCACTCTGTGTGTGTGTCCTGTGTACATGTACATATTCATGTATGGGCAGGCGTGGAGTTCAGAAATTGGTGTCAGACGTTTTCCACCTTAGCTTTTGAGATAGGGTCCCTCATTGAAACAGGAGGCCACTGATTGGCTAACCGAGCTCTCCAGTGAGCTCCAGGGACTTTTTGCTTCCTTTTCCCCAGCTCTGGGGTTACAGATAGGGTTACTATACCCAGATTTTACATGGGTGCTGGGGATTTGAACTCAGGTCCTTGCTCTTGCCAAAAAAAAAAAAAAACCATGTCATACATGGTGTCATTTCTCAAGCTCTCACACTCTTAAACTAAGCATAAGGCATTGACCATCTGTGTCTTGCAAGTGTCTGGGATATTTGTATCTGTGTTGTTTAATTAACTCTTTGACTCGACCCTTCTAATCCTTCTGAAGAAGTGAGCTACAGCCTGGAATTTGGCCTCTGGTGAGGATTTACTAGTTGAACTTGAGAAAGTAAGTTTAGGGACTCTAAACAAGGGTCAGAGGTCAGACCTTGAAGTCAGAAGGCCTCAGAGTGTGCCGCTGCCAGGGAGATCCAGGATGGGCCACACAGCGTAGCCTGCTCCATCTCTCTTCTAGAACCTCACGCTTCCCGGGCCTCATCTACTGCTTCTTGCCACTAAAATTCAGGATTTTAGCCTCTCTGTGGCTGGTGGGATCCGCCACCCCATCCTCAGGATAACATGCTGAACTCCCCAAAGTCCTGCTCTCCGTGAGTCCTGATCTCATCCCTCAGCACCTGGCTTTCTCAGCTGCCCTGGCTGCCTGCCAGTTCTACCTTTGTTTCCCTCCCAAAGCCTTCAGTAGGGCGACAGGGAAACCCTGGCATGCTCGCATTCCAAACAGAGCATGCCAAAAGAGGAACAACTGCGTGCTGATGACAGTATCATTATGCCTCTGAACGGCACCATTTATATCTCTGGGAAGAGACTACGCCAGGTCAGGAGCAGCAGTTCGGGTGGATCATTTGTCATGCTGGCGCAGGTGGGAAGGGGCGGCCTAAGGAATGGCAGAAAAGGTGGCGTGAAGTGAAATGGATGGGGGCAGAGGAGTAATAAGAAAGTGATCAGCGAATCCACAAACGGGCGCCGATAAATCAAACCGCGCCAGGCGGATGGGAGCAAAAGAGGAAAAGATTCAAATTAGCAAGACCCACACCTTGTCAAGGCGAGGTTAGGCATTCACCCTCAGTCACCGTTACCCACCAGGCCTGGAGAAGCAGCCTGTGAGAAAATGAATCTCTTCAGGGCAGGGAGCTGGAGTGGAGGAGATTTCACAGAGAGTATCAATTTGGATTATAAAAATCCCAAGGTCTTGTGTACTGACAGCGTGAAAGGGAGAGAAATGGACCAGGCTTCTCAAAGGTGCCACTTCCTGCAGAGTGCCCGGTACTCTTCCTGTGGTTCCATATCCACAGAGTGCAGTATTCACAGAGGAAGGAGATGATCAAAGCCAAAGCTAGCCCTGTGGCCAGCTTGCTGCGGGGATCCCATCTCTAACTTGAGGCTGGGCTGCTGGTAGGCGGCCATTGTCCACCCGGCATTTCTGTGAGCTCTAGAGAGATCTGAATCCTGCACCTTGGGCTTGCACAAAGGCTTTAACTACTGAGCCATCCCCTCTGCCCCTGGTCTTGTTTGTTTGGGTTTTTTGTTTTTGTTTTTTTGAGACAGGGTTTCTCCTGTAGTCCTGGCTGTCCTGGAACTCATTCTGTAGACTAGTCTGGCCTCGAACACAGAGATCTTCCTGCCGCTGCCTCCCAGGTTTTGGGATTAAAGGCGTGCGCCACCCTGCCTCAGTTCGCTGAGTATTTTTTGAGAGCAGATGGAGGCAATATGAGCAATCTTAGAATCCATCAAAGAGATCCCTTCCCCCACTCCAGGCCAAAGGTTAAAAGTCTGTTACATGCAAATGTGGGCAGGCATCACATCCAGGTGAATACACTCTAAGAAAACCCAATTGGTAAAGGGGTTAACATTAAGCAGGGACTGGTGACACGTGCCTGTAATCTCAGCTACAGGAGGCTGAGGCAGGAAGATCGCAAGTTTAAGGTCTGCTTGGAATAAGGAGCCCCAAGGCCAGCCTAGAATTACTTAGTTAGACCCCAGATCAAAATAAAAAGGAGGAGCAGGGTTGGAGACACTGAAAATCGGTTTAACTTCTCAAAACAGACAGTGAGGGCTTCACGGTCACGAAAGGATAAAGGCGTAGCAGGGCCGCTTTGCCGGCTTGCTTCTGAGGTACGGTCCCTTCCATCATCCAGACCGGCTTCCTTCTGACTAAGCCTTCCAAGTGCTAGGTTTCCAGGTGTGCCCTACCATGTCTGAGCCCAGATTTGCCCTTTTATGTGATCAGTGAAAGGACCCAAGAGAGTTCTTGACATTTGGGATACATCCTGTGTATATCAAACATGTTCCAAGCCACCACATTTGGTCTAGGTTTAATGTAGAAACAATAAGCACACTGTATTTGAAGCAGAATATGGCTGCTTGGAACTGTTTTTTTTTTTTTCCTCTTGTGATGCTATATGAAGCCTTGTTTGCAAATGCCGAGACATCGGGGTTCTATGGACCGAAATGGATGCTTCTGAAAGCTCAGGCACATGTTAGGAGATGCTCATCAAACTCCCTCAGGGTTTGGTCAGGTTCTCTGTGTTACTCTTAGTTACCATGGTGGCAGAACCAGGATGGAGCTTGTCACTTGCTGACTGTGAGGCTCTAAACGTGTTTCTTAACCTTGCAAACCTCGGCTTCCTCATCTAGGAAGCACAGAGAGCAAATGGCCACAGTGGGTTTCTTTAGGTGTGAAAGCAAAGAAAAGCCAGCGCTGAGGGTGTGGCTCAGTTGGTAGTGTTTGCCCGGCATGCACGGAGTCCTGGCTTCTACCAGGTACTTGTAAACCAAGTAATCCCGGCATCTAGTGGGTCAAGGCAGGGGGATAAGAAGACAGAAAGAGGGAGGTTTGAGAAAGTAAAGGTGCCTATGGTTACCGTCAGATCTCTGGAGATCTTTGCTGACGCAGACTGTGAGCAGAACTCGAAGGCCGAAAGCAGCTGCCTGAAAGACGCCGACTATCTGTGCTTTCAAATGGCCCAGTAACCACATTAAAACATCGAAAAGCAAATGACTGAAATTAATTTAGTCAAACACAGTCTTCACAGATCCAAAATATTATTTTAGCTTATCGTTAAACATAAGAAAAGCTGACGTGTTGGACTGTCTGTGTTTTGGACTAAACTTTTCAAATTTGTTGAGTATTTTATGCTCAGATCCCAGCCCAGCGCCGGTTGGGGCAGCCGTGTTTTAAGTGCTCCGCCACCCTGCATGGTGTGCGTCTCCCTCCACTGAGACTGCAGGTGGGGGGCTGGAGATGAAAGCCCCAAATACAGAATGAACAGCAGATTCAGTTATGAGACGGACTTAGGTTAGAGTCTGATGAACGACCAAGATCTACGTAAGAGTAAGAGTTGGCTGTGTATTTCCATTCTCAGTGTCTCTGGCAGAGCCCTAACCTGACAAGGGGCAGCGCCCCTCCCCCCAGCACTCTGGGGGGTGGAGGCTCAGTACTGTCCATCACCACATCCACTCCGCAGCACCTCACCTCTGATCCGACTTACCCACTTACCACCCCTCAGAGATCCCTTGTTTGGGACCCTGATGCCAATAGTGAACCCACACTGGAAGGGGAAACCCGGTTCCCCACCTTGGGCACCTCAGCTTCCTTGGTCCTCTCTGTTCACTTAAAGGTGAATTGTGCCCACCAGTTTACCTGAGGGAGCAGCTGAAGTCATGTAAGGACAGAACCAGCTCAGAAGCAGATGATGATTCACGCGGAAAAGGTTGGGGAAAAACCGAAGACTCTGATTGTGTCCCTTGATCTGCCTGCGTCTGAGTCATCCCTGCCAGCCCTGTGCATGGCCACATTAGGGAAGGGCAGAGTGAATGCTGGGAGTGGCTGATCCTTCTGTTCAAATACGGAGCAGTCTGCTTCCCCCACACCCCGAAGGCTGGGAGCATTAACAAGCTACATCGCACATGAAAACCCTAAGCCCAAAGTCATTAAGAAAGCAGCTAAGTCTTGCCAGCTTCTCTTGCTAAAGTTGGCTCCCATTTCTTGCATTAAAGCATTCTGGGTAACCTGCAGTGGAGTTAGTATGGGAAAAAAAATAAGGTAAAGTTCAGACAGTTCCCTAGTATCATCTTCCTAAGCTGTGGTAATTCGGGCACGATGTCTCACCTCTACCAGCCTGGCGTTTCTCCTCTACAAAGTGGACTTAAGACTAATTCTCGAGCCTTAAAGTTTCTGCCGAGATAGAGATGATCAATACAGAGCACTGAGCTCAATAAGCACTAACGATGATTAGGAAGGCATCTAAAATTATTGATAAGTATCTATGTAGCTACACTGCAGAGAATCATGCAGTGGCTTGGGAAGTCACTGTGTTTCGATTAAGTCTTTTTTGTGTGAAGGTTTGCAAAGCACTTAGCTAACATGATGTCTTAAATTTCATTTAGCGAGAAAGCGATGCTCTGGGTATTAAGTTGCTCTCCCACAATGGTGAAGCCAAGGTGTAGTGAGACTGTAATTATAAAATCAAAGCCAGCAGGTATTCATTGAGATTTTACAATGCCCCAATCACCGAGGTAGGCAGTGGGTAAAAGGAATACCAGCCACTTCCTTTGTCCACGAACAGTGGAGAAACTAGTTGCGGAGAAGATTAAACAGACACACGATGGCATCTGTCTGTCAGTGCCTTTTCTGCTTCCACTCTGTCCCCATGAACGACACGTATTACACAAAGGGTATCTCTTGTTCCTCGAAGTGGTTAGTGATGGAAGGATCCATGGGACTCACAAAAGCCATCAGGGCTGTCTGCAGGGTGGAGCTGGGACCTGAGACATGGGCACTTCCCACAGTCATGGCTAATATACCCCTATTATAGTGGCTTTCAGTCAAGTGCCATTTGGCAATGTCTAAAGATGATATTTGATGGCTGCAACTTATGGTGGGTATCTAAGGGGCAGAGGCCCTTGAGGTGACAGGGTGTAAGATGGCCCCTCAGGACCCAAAGCCTCTCGTTTAACATGCCGGCCCTGTGGCTGTGGACACAGCCTTCTGCTCCACCTTTGTCCTCTGTGGTAGGGCAGCAATGGTTGAGACCTGGTGAATTTGCTGCTTCCTTCTGGGACAAGAGGGACTGCCCAGATGAGGTGCAATTGTGAGTGTTATAATAGGAAGATAAGACCAGATTATCTTTGTGGCCATTTGGGAGGAGCCAGCAGGTGGAAGTTAGAAGGCCAGAGTCAGAGGGGACTTGACCCCAGAAGTAGAGGTCACAGCACTGCTGTAACCACCCTGGAGAGGGAGGCGGGCCAAGCCCAGGGTCTGGGCAGCGTTTTGAAGCTGGACTCTGGGCCTTTATTGGGATTCTAGCCCAGGGAGACCGACTTTGAATGTCTACGAGTCTAACTATCCAATAATGAGCTAATGGTGATTTAAGCTGCCAGCTCTGCTGGGATGGCTCGTCGCAGTGACGCTCTGAAGCTAACAGGCTTTAACAGTGTAAGTCAGATGAAGGCACTCTCCACAGAGCCCTCTGCACATCTCCCAACTTGTTCTTAGGACAAAAAGTGTCTGCCCTGGCTACAAAGCTTGCTGTTTCTCTGGCCTCAACTTCTCCCCAAATTCTTCTGTATGTATGTATGTGCAGGTGTGCAGCTGTGTGCATATATATGCATGTGTGTATTTGTGTGTACGTGCATGAGTGTGTGTGTGTGTGGTGTGTAGGCATGGAGGTTAGAGGTCAAACTCAAGTGCCGTCGCTCTGGAGCTGACCATCCACCTTGTTATTTCAAGGGTCTCTGGCTGGCCTGGGATTTTACCGGTATCGCAAGCACGTGCCCCCATGTGCAGTTTTGTTTCCTATGACTTCTGGGGATCAAACCGGGTCCTTGGGCTCACACTGCAAGCACTTTACCGACCGAGCTATTGCCCAGCCCTTCTTTATTTCTCTTTATTAATGGAAAACGTCAAGCACATCTGAAACCATACCCAACCGCACGATGCCTTGCTGTATCCAAAATGGCTCTGAATTCTCACGGGCGATCTTGCTTCATTGAAACCCCCAGCTGTTTTCCCCACCAGTGCTATTTTGGAACAAGTCCCTGTTTTTATAACTTTGATCCACCAGTATTTTAGTATGCATTTCAAAAATAACTGCAGTCCCTTATTTGAAATAGCAATTAACCTATTTTCTCCCAAATAAGAGGCCCGCCCGCCATTTCTTCATGCCCTCAGAGAGTCTCAGCTCTACTTCCTGGATGTCACACACCTGATGCACTGTACCCTCCCCTCACTTTTTTTCACATGTCCTTACATGGTTTCTCAAGTTTTCTGGATGTGAACCCCACCATAAGGCTGTTTTATCTGTTGTCACTCTGCCTGGATTCCTTCCCAGGTTGAGGGGCAGAGATGTGGTTGAGATGGTCCTCTCATAGGACAGGACACGCATGTCACCCGAGGGCATGCCCTCCACCAGTCCCTTCCATTCATTCTCCCCTCGTGCCCACCCATCCTTTCCTGCCAGGCCTGGCACTTGTCACCTGCTCTGAAACAAAAACATTTTGGTGTTTGATTGCATTACCGGCAATCAGCATTTCCAGACCCTTCACACTGCTGGGGTGAATGGGGAACTCCCTTAACCCGATAGGGTGTTCTTCATCTGAACCTCCCGCTCTCTTCTAGGAGCCTGTAGCTACTATCTCCTGCACGTGTGTCCGTCAGACCCTGTGGGATGTAGCCAGCTGTGTGCATTTACTCCTCACGTCTCCTGTGTCACCAACACCATCACACTCATGCTCTGGGATGCGAGGGAAGTGGAGGAGACAGAATTCTAAGGCATCTTTAGGCTCCTGCCCTATCCCACCCTACCCACACACCCTTTCCTAGCGATTCTATCAAATGCTGACCTAAGTACTGCTGGCAAGGGTCTGCTGGATACATTCAGAACCCTGAGTCAGATGCCCGAATCAGGTGAGTCATCTTGACTACTATGATCAGCGGTTGTGGTCTTCCTACATGAAAACCGTGCAATAGTTAAATGACTGCTGGTTCTTCACAGGCCATTGACACTGTGTGGACTTCCCACAATGCCAGAGCTGTGACATGGAACTGACACCCGAGCATCCCTTGCCTGCGAGGCAGGTCTTGTGTTCCGCCCTTCGTGGGGTCCCATCCAAGACACTGAGTAGCCAAGAAAAATTTCCCTTTTGTCTTCTGTTAATTGTATCTTTCCTTGCTCATCATTTCTAAAAGAAAGCAGTGGACTTTGGAAAACAAGACTGTGTCATCAGAAATGTGGAGCAATTGCTGCTCAAAAGGAATTTTCTTTTCTGCTCAGTTACTGTGCAACTAGCCTAGAAATGAGTATACATGTGTGTGTCTATGTATGTATATATGTGTGTATGTATATGCATGTGTTTGTATATGTATATGTATATGTATGTGTGCACGTATGTTTGTGTTTTTGTGTGTATGTATGTATATATGCATACTTGTATGCATGTATAATCCTTTGGGCCCAATTGAAAAATGTCCTTCCCCACATCTGGAGAAAACCATTCAAGCTCAAAGAATGGGCAATTAGCGGCCACAAATTCAAATTTATGTCCATCCTGGTTCAGTGTGAATAGGTGACTGTCAAGAGGAGTAGTTATGCCAGAGACAGCATTTTGCAGAAACGGGTATCCGAGTTCTTCTGTTTGAAATTGCTAACATTTCAATACCCAAAGCTCAGTTTCCCAGCAAAGAGTGTTGTGGCAGAGGTGGGAATAAATGATGCGCTGGATGGTGACTGGTGGGGGTGGGGGCGGAGAGACAGGGCTGTTCCCACAGAGCCAATGTGGAGGCCTCAGATTCATAAGGGTAAATTAAACCTTGGGAATTGTTTGTTTTCCATTGAATTGTACGGTTAAACCGACTGGGAAGGCAGCAATGCTGCCCCCAGGATCCTCCGAGGGCTCCGAACACAAAGGAAACCAGTTTCCTTAAAATGTCTCCTCTTTTGTACCACCTACCTAAGAAACGCGCCCCCAAATTACACATTGAAGATGTAAATTTACAAAAACATTAAAGATCATAATTCCATTGCTATACCATATGTTATTAATGTCTGTCAACAGTGTTTAGCCAGAGACTGCTGACAGTTCCATGTTTGCTATATAAATATATCATAAATAAATCAGTAATGAACCTCTTGGTAAGCCTTCCTCACTGATTGGAAATACAGATGGAGTAAACAAAGCCCGGCTAAAAGTATATACAACTGTTTAATGTCAAAGACAAAGTCACACTGTTATTTGACAAAACAGAAAGGAAAAGTGGTTGGGGCTGAAGGTAGGGAGGACTGTGGAGACAGAGAGGAGAGGTAAGAGGAGAAACACATGTCTGTGTTGGACACACACACTCATAGCTCTCTGTGTACAAAGGAAACTCCAGGGAAAGAGCACCAGGGACCTGGGGTACCAGTTGCTGGTTTCTGGACAGAGGGTTGGGGGTGGTCAACTTGGATACTTTACTAAAATTGACCACAGCTGCAAGACTGGCTAGTAAACCCACGGTCTAATTTGTGTATGCAAAACTGGCGTGCAAAAAAAAAAAAAAAAAAAACTCATGCCATTTGGACCTTGAGTGTGGTAGAATGACCTCAATTTGGTCAGAAAATTCTGAACCCAACCTTGTGAGATCAGATCTCTGTCTGTCTCTGTGTCTCTGTGTCTGTCTCTCTCTCTCTCTCTCTCTCTCTCTCTCTCTCTCTCTCTCTCTCTCTCTCGCGCGCGCGCGCGCGCGCACATGGGTGTTGTGTGTTGTGTGTTGTGTGTGTGTTGCTTGTGCATGTGTTTAAATGGTGAGTAATTCCCCCTGAGTGCTTCTCAGCAGACACCACGAAGAAATAAATCACATCAGTGTGCTCCACTCAGACATAGAGCTGGACTCTATTGATGGAGTGGTGTTTTCTGTCTCTTTCCAGGCTCTTGCCTATAACCCAGGGTTCCTTCAGGTAAACGGGGCAGGAGGTCAGTCCAGTTGTAACTGGGCCTCATGGCTTCATATCCTAGGTGACAAGCTGATGACATGTTTCACTGGCTGGTGTCTTCTAAGTGTTTGAAAACACCAGTTAGCTGTGGATTCTCCACATGCTCCCAGGAGGTAGACTGGTTTTGAATGGGACCTGCAGACACATCTGCTATTCCACACAGACACTACTGAGAAAAGAGAATCCTTCTCAGTCTCTCAAAGGGAAGGGGGCTCTTAACGCTGTCCTTGAATTCCCAGAGCTGAGCCCCTCTCATGCTCACTGTCAGTGCCTCGGACATTCCTTTAATCAATGGTAATAACGGAGTATGCAAGCAAAGCAGAAGGCGGGTTACTGACAGGATTTGAATAGCAGCAGCAGCTGACCATGCAGCAGAGCCTTTCTGGAATGGCATCCCTCTTGAAGAAGCTGGGCCTACCAGCAGTCCGTTGGTGCCGCTCTTGGTCCACACACACAAGAATAGAATTCATCACCGCGGATGGGGACATTAATCTGCAGGCTTCCTGCTCCGGAGTCACCCACAGTTAGGACGGCAGACACTTTGTATACTGCGTAAATCTGACTCAGAGCAGGGTGTGGGTGGGAGGGGAAAGGTGTTTCCTGTGAAATATTAGGACAGTGACGGTTTACCTGCCTGCCGAGGCTGTTAGCGGGGATTCATGGTGCTGGGTCATTTAAAGTTCGAGAGATCCATGCGCTCTTTCCAAGAAAGGGAAAATAAGACTGTTGGATTGCCTGGGAATCAAGAGTGGTAGGCAACGAAGGAGGCACCCTGGGCTGTGTCATGGCACACGGAGGCGCCTTTGCTTCATCTTGGGGACTATATAAACCCAAGTTTGGGAAAGCGGAGACAGTAGGACCACTTCATACTCTGAAAACACCAGAGCCCTGCACTGCCCGCGCCTCTCAAGCCATCTGAGGAAGGGTTCAAGTTAAAAGCAGCAGTACAGACACGTCTGGACGGTGACAGACTTTCATAGTTTACGGACTTTATTTTCCTATAGGGCTTTTGCTAACATGACTGATTCTGATCAGCTTACCTGGGCAACACAGAGCCACCTAATTCAGAAAGGAAGTCTTTGCCCACTGAGTGAGGACTCCCATGCCTAGACATGAAGCCTCACATGACTATTAAGGACCCTTTGTTACACAGTGCAGGCTTCCATTAGGAGAGATTTCCCCCCCCCCCCCCATTTGATAGTCTTTCCTTGAATTTTGTTTTTGACGCCACATCCTATGTCCAAGACTTGGGCTGAATTCCATCATTACCATAAGCAGGGAGGGGGAGGGGTGAGGCTCGGTTCCCTGCTACTCTGCCTGTGTGTTCTGTTCTTCCACCTCATTTCCTGCCACCCCACCCCACCTTTCGGAGTGTAGCAAAGGGTCAGAGAGCTACAGAGGGCTAGAGATGGACAGAAAAGGGTCCAGGTGGGGTGAGGACTATTCATTTGCAAAGCCTGGTGGAAGCAGCTGCTAAAGACTCTGCACCAATTCTACAGCCTTCACAAGGTCACAGTTGGGACTGGCCGGTGATTGATTCCTAAACTCGGCATTTCACATATGCACAGCAGACATTTCCAAATAGAACAGGGCTGATTTGGGAGACGGTGCCTTTCCCGAGTCACACAGTGGGTGCATTCCTGTGTTCAATGGCCAGGAGAGATTGGGCTCAGGCCTCACCCAGGTAAAGCAATTAATGCCCCAAGCTCCAGAAACCCCAGCAATTCCCCTAACCCCCTCCACGGCCGCCTTTGAAAGTTTTCTTCTCAGAGCGACCCTGAAGCACACCCTGGAAGGGTTAAGGGGAATGAGTGACAACCCTCCGGCATGATTTACAGTGTGCAGCCCTGTAGTGAAACCAGGACTTGATGGATGACTCCGAAAGTCGGAGACTAACCATAAATCATGTCTTTGAATCACTGACAAAGATAAAGGAGAAAAAGAAAAGGCAGTGGCATTGACATTCACTCTCCCAATAATGTACATTGACTAGTTACAATGTGGAGCCTTAATTAAAAAAAGCCAACTCCAGGTGTTCACCTCTGCAGGGCCATCCTACCTCTTTGGAGCCTGCTCTTTGAGGTGACAAATCGGAGGTCCCCACCGTGGACAGGTGACATCCAGTGTGAATGCCACCACCTCCCAAGCAAGCACGGTAAATATACCATACCAACAAGGCAAAAGAAAATAGGTTAGGAGTGGCGGTAGAGACCCCAGCCCTCACGCTTGCTGTGGGAAAGAGCTCCATTGCCTCTGGTGTCAGAGAGGAGTCAGAGAGGTCTGAGGAGGCTGGAGAGGAGGTGCCTCCTGGCTTGCCAGCTTTGTCTCTTCCTCAGGATGCTGCTGTGGGACAATGGTTTTATACTTTGTAAAGATTTGTCACTTGTATTTTAATAAAATGCTGGTTGGCCAGTAGCCAAGCAGGAAGTAGAGGTGGGGTGACAAGAACAGGAGAATTCTGGGAAGAGGAGTCAGTCTGCAGTCGTCACCCAGACACAGTGGAAGCAAGATGAGAATGCCTCACTGATGAAGGTGCCAAGCCACATGGATAACTCAGACAAGAATTATGGGCTAATTTAAGATGTAAGAATTAGTTAAGAAGAAAGCCTGAGCTATTAGGCCAAACACTTTATAATTAATATAGACCTTTATGTGTTTCTTTCGGACTGAACAGCTGCAGACCGTGCAGGACAGACACCTCGGTCAACAGGATGCAAAGGAACACCCATCCTCTTAGCTCAGGTGGGGCGTCAGTTTTCCTACAGCACATGGTGGACTCCATCTCAAATGTGTTTCCTCAGTGGTTCAACCACATGTGCTAATCACCTGCCAAGCTCTAGAACATGTGTGAACACTGACAAAGAAAGTTGTGTGTTCACCTTAACTCACTGTATTGATAGAAACATTTAACAGCATTGCATTAGGTATGTTGTTGGTTAGAGTTTGGAAACTAGGAAACAGGAGAGGTACATCTGGCCCCTGTCCTAGAATTAAATAACAAGGTCCCAGGGAGACAAAGAACACACAGTAAAGAACAACTAGGAGGGATATTGTGGAAGAGGCAAGAAAAGTACAGGAGATGGTGAGCCAGGACCCCAAGGGCACACGCTCCGCTCCCAGTGGAACTACTGTGGATAGAGATGAGGCTGGCGTGGCAGCCAGTGCAGAAGGGGCAAGATGGACATGAAGGGAGGAAGGAAGGAAGGGGAACTCTGCTCAGTTTTCTCTAAATACAGAGAGAGAGAGAGAGAGAGAGAGAGAGAGAGAGAGAGGAGAGAGAGAGAGAGAGAGAGAGAGAGCGCTTCTAGACACTGAAGAACTCAGGCCTGTATATGCCAGCACCACTAAGAGAAAAAACCAAAAAGAGATATCCCAATCCAAGGGACCTTGTCTCCTATGAAAACTTATTTTCTCAGTAAGACCCGGACAAGAGGATGGGAAGAGCAGGGAAGTGGTCTATGACTGTTAGTGTATGAAACTGAAGCTATAGACAGCCTTTCTTCGGCTCCTTGGACAATGGCAAGGGGACACTTAGGGATGGGTAGACTTTCTCTCCTCCTCTGTCGACACACCCATTCAGGACACTGGTCTGTCCTGGACTTAACATTCTGTTCCACCTCTTTCTTGGACAGCTATTTACGGCTGCATATTCTTGGACATCATTTTGATTTTGTCTTTAAGCTCATTCTGAAGTTGGAAAGATCCCTTTATTTCCCAGTTCCAAATCTGCTCTTACCCCATCTTTCCTTTCTCGCTGCTCTCTCTTTGCCAAGCTTTCACCCGCAGCCTGGCCCAAGACAGAAGTGGTCAACAACACTGCTCAGAGGGGTTTCTGCCTTCTGGAAGTCCCTTTGTTTGACAGATGCAAACAATATTTTCTAACCAGGAAAGGACTAGAACCCCCAGCTTCTGAGCTGCTCTCAAATGTGTCTCTGATTCTTTCACTGATGTTACTAGAGAAGGAGCCTCCTCTCACCCGCCAAACATGTAACTCCCTCCCAGTCAGTTAACAAATCACTGTAGACCTCTGTATGGCTGTTCATAAAACTTGGCCAATAATAAGATCTCCTTTCAGGGCTGTTGTGGACGCAAAGTGCATTAACCACTGGTCATCGTAAAAAGATTACTATAGAAATGGAACCTTTTATTTTGAAAATACCCCTCAAACAAAACACTTTCCAGTCCTTTCCACCCTGAGTGGATTGTGATGCAATCAAAGCACTGTGGAAACCGGGAAAGTAAGGTCCTTCTGTCAAAGAGAAAAAAAGAAAAGATGAAGTGGGGGGGAGGGGGCGGAGGAGAGCAAGACTCTCTGTAATGGGGCATCATGTCGGACTTCTCTGCACTTCCTGCTCTGTACCTGACGTGGCCCAGTGCTCAACCAACAAGAGGAAATACATGGAAGACAAGAGGTAAGGAGGATTATAAAGGACACCAAGTCCTGCCCTGGACACCATTCCAATGCAAGGGATTTATAAGGAAGAGGTAAACACGTTGCTTAAAATTCTAGATCCTGTGTCCGCTATATGCTATAGAGTTGTGGGTATCTGTATAACGTTATCTATACAGAACATTATGGGACCAAAGCTTACATATGATTTATAACTACATATATGTGCATGTGCAATAATACATAAATAAACTAGAGTAGCAGACAGAAACTGTAAAGATGAAGCCAACATTTTACCAGGCAACACTCAAGATGTGCTTAATTTGTGACCCTGCACCACCAGGAAGGTTGGGCATTTCCCTTGCCATTGGTTAACAGAAGTGAATAGTGATGCCTGCTCACTCGTGATTCCTTCTGTTACCTTGAAGGTCAAATTGTATCAGTTCTATACTGGAAACCATCCTTTGGCTGTCCTTAGAGGCTCAGCAGGAATTCTGCCCTAACCAGGGTGATGACCACAATTCATTTTAAAGATGCAGGCTAGAACTGAGGGAGAATCTGGCCTCCTCTCTGTAAGAAATGTGGGCTTGGAAACGGCGTTCAGCTGCCTTGAAGCTTCTGTGTTGGTTTTGAAGTTCACACGCATTAGAACTGCACCATCTATCAATCTTACAGTTAGATGTCAGTTATGAGAATCTACTGAGTATTGTTTTCATCTTGCCGTACAACAAGCCGCGGAGCCTCATGAATACTGAATGGCTCTGGAAACTCAGCACATCTTTTATTTTTAAAGGTCTCGACAGTTTGGAATGTCAGGATTTTCTGTGCTGGAAATCACACCTCAGCACACCGAGTGCTGAGGGCTTTCTTCTCCAGTTCCCAGCCTGCCCAGGAGCGAGAAGCATGCCACCTTCCACCATTAGTGGACTTAAGTGGTCCTGCTGCCTTGCCGCCTCTTCCTGCTTTTGGACCCTGTTAGTGTGAGTCATTAACGGGACAGACTGCAGGCCTCAGGTGGGCGTTACTAAGCAGATGCCACCTAGCAAGGAAACAAGTCGGGTAGACATCCAGGTTGCCATTTTACCAGCTCCCCTGCCAATCTGCCCTTATCTTTACCTCGATTTGTTAGCAAGAGAGAGAGAGAGAGAGGGAGAAACAGAGAGAGAAACATTTAAAACCACCATGCGTTCTTTTTGTGCTTTCTCTTTGAAGCTCTCATCCACAATTTATCACTGTAGCCTGAGAAGTTACTGTATGCTGCACTCAAACGCAGAGAGCTCAACAGGAGAGACAGCATCCCTGCTCACAAGGAGCTTGCCTTGTTGGTATGGGAAGTGAGGATGATGACGGTGATGATGGTGATAGCTGTGATGACAACAGCTGATCTGAGAGGTGCTGACCAGGAGCTGGGACTTGTACCCACCGTGTGAATCTTTTTTTTTCTAAGCGATTTACCAGTAACCACATATTCAACTCTTCTCATGTCCTGTGAGATAATATGATTATTAAGGCTTTTAGAGAGTATTCTCTCTAGGTGGAGAAGGAAAGAACAAAACAAAACTCTAGGGGTCTGCTGACATTTTGTCGACATTCTCCTGTGGCTGCCATCAGCTGGGCCAGAGCAGTGCCTCTCCTGTCAGTGTAGACATGTGTTCTGTAGTTCCTCAGAGTTCACACCCTACGGTCTAACTGCATACTGTCTGCCAGATGCAGCCATTTGGGTTGACTCTGCTAATGCGAAAGTACCCCTAAAGATGAACATTTTTTGATTTGAGACTCTCATATGACCATTCTTCTCTCCCTACCTCTCTCCCTCCCTCCCTCCCTCCCTCCCTCCCTCCCTCCCTCCCTCCCTCCCTCCCTCCCTCCCTCTTGTCACCCACCCCCGCTTTTGTCTCTCTGTCTTTCTTTGTCCTTCTCTCTTTCTGTCTTCCCTCTTTCTTCCCTTCCTCCCAGCATCTCCTGGAGCCTAGGCTGGGTGAAATGTATTATGTCCTTGAGGATGTCCTTGAACTTCTGATCCTCCCACCTTCCACTTTGGAGTGCTGAGACTACAGGCGTACACCCCCACATCTGACATGCGCAGAGCTGGGGAGGAGCCCGAGAGCTTCGTGCCAGCTAGGCGAGGCGAGTACTCCACCAACTGAGCCATGATCCCAGCTTCTGCACATTTTTCTGTAGCTTTTCTAAGTCTCTGATTTTAGAATATGGGGAAGGAGAATCTCTCTTTATGTATTGTAATCATTCCAAACATGTGTAAAGGATGATTTGTAGAATGTCCTATAACCTGTTCAGACTGGCATTAGCAGAACCTGGCCCTTGAAAGCTATGGAAAACAGAGTCATTCACATCCCCAGTGGGACTATAGTGAAGGTCGAGTTTTCCAATGTACAGGAATGCCTTGTACACATCAGGCATCAATTCAAAGCATCAGTACAAGAGGCTGGAGAGATGTTTTGGTGGTTTAGAACACCTTTGGCTCTTGCAGAAGACCTGGGTTCAGTCCCCAGCATTCAGACCAGAAGGCTCACAACTACCTGTAAGTCTAGGTCCATGGACTCTGATACCCTTTCCGGCTTCATTGGGCACTACACTTATAGGCATAGACACACACATAGTATAGACAAAAATAAAATATATATAATATATATCTGTAGAGAAATATATAAATACACTTGTAGAACCTTACAAGTTGGTGTAGGTGGTAACTTCATAAAGATTATGCCTTCATATTCTTATAAATATATTTATAAGGTTTTGCATCTTTATTAGTATATATTATATGTACATGTGTTCAATGAAATAGAGATTTCCATAATTTTTTTTTTATTTTTTTTATTTATTTATTATGTGTACAATATTCTTTCTGTGTGCACACCTGCAGGCCAGAAGAGGGCACCAGACCCCATTACAGATGGTTGTGAGCCACCATGTGGTTGCTGGGAATTGAACTCAGGACCTTTGGAAGAGCAGGCAATGCTTTTAACCACTGAGCCATCTCTCCAGCCCCGAGATTTCCATAATTATATTCATATCTGGACCGGTTTCTTCCATTGACAAGTGAGAACCCAATCCTAAGAATTACTCCTGGCTGTTATTCTGTCTCAGAGTCCCTGCATTTCCCACGATTCCTCTCTACTGTCCATGAGGCCCACTTCCTTACTCTAAGCTGGCAGTGCTGAGGAGAGTGAGAGTCTCACTAAGAAACATTCCTGACCTGGGGACATCAAAACCAACAGCGGACTCTTGGGATCAAGTCTCTCTGGCCCGTCAAGTGCAGATTTTGTACTTTACATAAACAATTGGGTGAGCTTTCTAGAAATGGGCCCCCTCGCCCCCAGGTTGAGTGCAAAGACTCCCATCAGGTCCTTTCAGAGAATCTGTTTAGATTCTGAGCTGGGGACCACGTGCTGGCGCATGACGGCTGTGATGATGGATGAGCGTGCATCCCCTCCGCTTAAAGGAGGCAGACGGAAGTGGCATTGCACAGCGCAACAAAGCTGCATCAGGATGGCAGGGGCGTTTGGGGGTCTCACGAACTCTGAGAAGGGAACTGTGAGTGGGAAAACAGCTGAAGCTGTCCTGACAAACTCCCTGTCCTGATGGATTAAGTACGACCCACCAATCCTGTCCTGGTCCAGGGACAGTGTCTGCTTGACCTGCGTCAAGCGGCTCTTTTGCAGAGCCCAGTGCTCTGTGAGAAGAGCTGGTGGCCTGAGAGCCGGGTGAGCTGGGCTAGTCTAGGCTGCACCTCCTGTGGAGTTAGGCATCGCCACCTGCCCAGTTTCCTTGGGGACAGTCCCACTCCTACTGCTAAAACCCCTTCTTCCCAGAGATGGGTCTGGAAAAAAGATCATCTAACCCCCCACCCCATAGCATCTCCTGTCCTCTCACTATAAAAGAAAGAAAGAAAGTAAGCCCACCCCCAAACAGTCCTGAGAACTTTCCAAGCAAAAGCATCCATGTGGCACTTAAATCACTTCAGATTTACGTGGGGCCCTGGGCTCCAATCCTGTCGGGTGCTAAAATCCTGCAGCTGTTCTTTGAGGACCACCCAGGCTTTCTCCGAACCACATCTGACAAAATGATACCATTTGCTTCCAAAACGTGTCCCACAGTTATTCTTGGAGAAAAGGTAAAAAGCAAACAGCGAGCCCACTGCTAACTGCGACAGAGACAAAGCCAGTCTAGCCATTTGTCAATGCTTGCGACACCCGTGTGCTTTAAGCACAGACACCTCTCTCATTACAGCCCTAAACGATAACATGGTATTATATCAGAAATGACAAATGACACTGGGGGTGGGGGTACCTATACCCAATCGATCCCTGCTCGGGTGGAAGGCGCATCTTGAATGGATCGACAGACTAGACAGGGATTCTCATCATACGGCAATGCTTCTTGGGTGAGGTGTTGGGACCAGAGGCCAGCCATACTCATTTGGGTGTGACACCCCCTCCCAAGTGCTCTGGAGCCCCCAGTTGTGCAGTGAGTGTCAAAATCATTACCACTGCCCTATATCTATGCTGTATTGAATTCTAAAAGGCTCAGGATAAGGAATTGATTGGCTAGTTCCTTCTGCAGCTTAGCTTAGTACTACTTGGGTTATGCACACAAAGGCAGGGGCTCCTTTAAAACCACCAAGCTTAATGAAAGATGGAAGAAGGGTAATTAACAAGGTAAGGCCTTGGACTGTTCTCTCTCTGCTCCCAATGCTGTTGTGGCTGCAGCTTCCTCTTCCTCCTCCTCCTCCTCCTCCTCCTCCTCCTCCTCCTCCTCATCCCTTCATCCTCTCTTCTTTTTCTTCTTCCTCCTCTTTAGTATTCCTGCCCACACTCTGCCTCCAAGAGGGGGAAGGCTTTTATGTTTAGATTATAAAGACTCCTCCCAGAGTGATGGATGGGGAATGGTTGCTCATGCATCTACTCCTTCCCCTTGTGGCTACACTGAGGTGATGTTAAGCAGAGAACGACTTGGGGAAGGGATAAGGGACTTAACAGAAAGGTGACTGGAAAGGAAATGCAGCCAGAAAAGCATCTGCACGCAGGTGGAAAGACACTGGGATCCTCAGGTTTGACATGCTCCCCCACAAAGCAGTGTGGTGGTGAGGTTGCCCCCAGGGCCCACTCAGGAAAAATCATAGGGTTGGTGGGAATACAGAGCTGACTTGCTTGGTCCTAAGTCTTCACAGAGTTACCTATGAATTTTTACCAAAGACACACCAAGGACTTCCCATTTGGTATGTCTTCAAACTGAAAATTCCTTAGGAGATTCTGATGTTTGAATATGAGGTGTGACCATCCATGACTTAAGCCAATGGCACTTAATATTGAGGTGCCATAAGAGGACTCTATTACAGCCATTTGGCTTTTCTTGGCAGACTATTCTTGCTGTCACCAACTATAAGCAATCACTGAGGAAATGGGAAAGAGAAATGCATAGTTAGGCTTCGAGAAAATACAAGCTGACTCCACCCACTCATGTTTCATTGGGAAATATGAATGATATTAATAAGGACATGAGAAAAGAGGCTTGGTCCATGATGACTAAGGGGAGGAGAGATGTGGAAATGAAAACTAGACCAGGAAAGCTTTCCGAGGTAGATAAGAAGTTCATCCACACATCAGCTCCCAGGAAGGTGGCGCTTTTGTAGTGTCTGTGGGCTCATGGTCATGTTCTCAACCTCATCCATCCTCCATTGAGTTATGAGAGCCACAGTAAGGAATGAAGGCTAAGAGTCAATAAAATCGTTGTACTCTGATGATAGAAGCGGAATGGCGCCATTAAAAAAGTCTTAATGAAATGGCTGGATCACTAATTAGTGTTACAACCATTAAGCCAACGGTTGTTGGGCCACTAGACATCCATCTAGCGAGGAAGTAAGAGCACGAGCTGTAAGAATGACGGTCTGTCTACCCGTGAGGGTAGCGCGCTTGTGTAACAGTGCAAATGGATGACCCTTTTCAGGTACTCCTAGAGACCTCACACCTCTGATATGTTTGGAGAAAAACCAACATTTGGTTCGAACACAGGTTTCATGCCTTGCTGCTGCTCAGTCAGGGATGGAGGAAAAGGCTCAGGGCCAATAGGAAGCGTCCAGACTAATCCAAGGTGGTCTCCAAACAACTCGATCTACCTTTTCTGTTATTCTGGATGCCACAAGAAGACTGCTAGATTAAAGAAGGCTCTTCAGACAAGTAGAGGTGACACACAGTCTGGGATTTGGTGGCATCTTAGACAGTGTTTGGTCCAGCTGATAAAACATGTGAATGTGACCTCGCTATTATAAAGTCCAAAATGGTAGCACACACCTGTCACACACACACACACACACACACACACACACACACACACACACACGGTGTTGAAATGGAAAATGGATATTAATGACTGAGAACGGAATTCTCTACAACAGCACACACACTAGGGTCTCATTGTTTACATGCACACACATATACACGTGTGAGAAGCTCCTGAAGCACACACACTGTGTGGGGGGGTCTCATTTGCATGTGCATGTGTGTAAGTGTTTCTGAAGCACATACACTGAGACTCTGGTGCTGCTGCCTGCTGGGTGATTGAAAAGACCTAGTTTTCTTTGTCTCTATTTTCTAGTATTGTACAATATGTTGATTTGTATTTATTTGTCTTTTTATTTGTATGTGCACACACGCACAGGTGCCTTTGGAAGTCAGAAGGAGGTGTTGGATCCCCTGAAGCTGGCACCACAGGCACCTGTGCGCTGCCTATCACAGGTGCTGGGAAATGAACTCAGGTCCCCTGGAAAAGCAACAAGTGCTCACAGCCACTGATCCAACTTTCCACTCTCAGAATAACTGCTCAGAATAAGCAAATGTTAACCCTCTCCATCCCTCCCCTCTCACCATTCCTTCTCCTTCCATCATGTCCTCCCCTGGTCTCCTCCCCTCTACCTAGTAGGGCAAACCAAGTCAGATCCACATCAACTGTTTTATCTAGCGTCATATTTCCAGATACACAGTCCAGGTTGGTTCACAGTCATATGACAGAGGAGCAGTGAGGAGTTGACTCCCGGGCTCACGCTGGGCTATAGCCATACCACACCATGCCAGAGGAGACAGAGGGTGAACGGAAAGAAGATGGCACTCCCCAGGAAGAGAAGCTACCAATGGATTGTCCCGCCAGGCTGACTATGGCTTCCTACGGTGTAGTGGGCAGTGATTTTGCCAGGAAGGGCTTCTGGTGTCTTTCTCAGGGGAAGGCCGGCCCTCCAGGCCACAGGAGAGCTCCGAGTCAGTGCTTTCATCCCCAGGGCATCCAAGAGAGCGTGTGGTGGCGGGAGAGCAGTCTTTCAGTCTCATCCCTCATTCCCTGCAACAGCTGACTCATTGCTCAGCTAACGCTCCTCTGCTTCACACTAATGAGCCTTTAGCCAGATCGTGTTTTGAACTAGCTCAAGACGGGAGGCAGTGACAGTAACTTTAGCCTCAGGAAGTCAGGCTCCTAGGAAGACATCACCCATCAGCTGCAGTCTCGTGTCTTTCAAAGAAGTTTTCTGGACTTATGTGCAGTCACTTCTGCATGAGAAACTGTGTGGAGCATGTATGTGCATGCATGTGTGTGAATGCTTGTGTGTGTATGTATGTGTGCGCATGTCTGTGTGTGCCTGCATGTGTGTATGTATGTGTGCATGTATGTATGTGTGCATGCATGTTTGTATATGCCGATGTGTACATGTGGGTGCATATGTGTTGTGTGTATGTGCACATGTGTTTGGATGTATGGTTTCCCATGAACAATCTACTCACATATAACAGTGAGTCTTAAATCTCATTGCTCTTGCCTGAATGTGGAATGACCCCACAGGCTCACATGCTTGAGCACTTGGTGGGTAGGGCCATTTTGGAAGGTAGCAGAGCCTTTAAGGTGTGGGGCTTAACTGATGGAAGTAGGACACTGGGGCCAGCCTTTGAGGGTTGTGACCCATGAAGCTTCCTGGCCAAGTCCCCTGCTTCCTGCTTGCCACTTTTTCCCCAGCAGACTGGCTTTTGCCCTCCTGTCTCCCTGCCATGGTGGACTCAGCCCTCTGAAACCATAAGCCGTAATAAAGCAGGCAACTCTCAAGCTGCTCTGTCAGTGAGGCGACGACTCGTGAGCATCAGTGGCACAGCTGGAAGAAAGCACCGCTGACAACTCCCCAGACTGTCACGTGGCATTTGGAGGGCCATGAGACCTTGATTGGACTACTGCCTCCCCTGAATTCAGGGAAGACCATGAGCACACCATGGACATCTTCAGGCTCAGCACACTGTGCTTTGTCAACCAATAAACCTGTTCACTGAAGCCGCGGTATTCGGGAAAAGATTCACCTTGATCTCCTTGCCACAGCAACCTTTGAACTTGCCCACACTATCATAGAGTGGATATCGGGGGATAGGCATGCCCTGATTTTGGTGGTCCTTGGTCTCCCAGCCATGGGCAGGGTCAATTTCTGCAGCTGTTAGGAATGTAGGACTCACTTTTCCTAGGATAGCATTGAGAAATGAGTTAGAAACTCTTGGCATGTACGACTCTAACTCCAAGAGAGGTAGACACATTAACCCGGTTGTCCCGACTGAAAGCTCTGCAAGCTCTTTCTTAGCTTAGATGCCATTGACAAGGAACAATGTAGCTTCATTAAGTGTCAGCAAACAATAGCTCCTGTCTAAATTTGGGGCATCATATTGAAAACACAGGCTTTGTCCCTCTTGAGATGGGGGGAAGGCAGTGAATTACAGATGAAAATTAAGAAACATTCATAGCTAAGCCATCTGGGAACAAAGATTGGCAGAAAAATGTCCCAGGCCTGTGCTGTGTGTTACTCTGAACACATCTGCCAGTGGGAAAAGGATCCCAGATTGGCAGGCAGTAGAGGAACACAGACTCAGTAAAGACCACTTAGATTCATTACCAGCAAACACACAACCAAATGATTGATCAATGTCATTGATTTAATCCCATTCAGTATTTAATTATTTGCAAACCTTTCATCAATGTCTGCTTAGATCTGAAGCTCCTGCCCCTCCCGCTGGCTACTATGCAGTCTCAGCACAGGTCAGAGGACTCTGTCCGTAGCTGCTACATGAAGGAACAAATGAGTGGTTGCAATTGAGTGCAGTAAGTTCTCCAAAACGTGCTGAAGACTTAAGAAGGGGAAACAGATATGAGAAAGAACAGGAGAGAGGGAGGGAGGGAGGGGAAGGAGGGAGGGAGGGAGAGGAGGATGGAAGGAAGAAGAAAGAAAGGATGGAGGAAAAGAATGAAGGAGGGAGAGAACGTAGAAGAGAAGGAGAGGGGGGAGGGGAAGGAGAAAAAAAGGAAGAAGGAAAGAAGGGCAGAAGGGAGACACCTGTCACACAGCACACAAAATCTCCCAACACCATTAGAGAGCCCAGGCCTGTGGGCTACATCTAAAGTACAATTGGTGGACAATGACCATGTCTTAGAAATCTCTGGATCCTTCTACTTTAAGCATCTACTTAAAAAGCATTTAAGTCTTTCACTAAGGTGTGCTTATCCAACTCCATTTTGTTCAATTTCATTTTCCTGGTCATCAGCGCTGTGCACTCGAGGTCAGCTCTCGGTGTTAACACAAGAGTGCACATGTCCCCTCCCGTCCCTCCTCAGGGCTGCCGCTGGGTCCATTCCCCTTTCCATCCACCCTATTCATCTACAAAAACAATCCTGAGCTTGGATGGACTTCTCTTGCCCGGACAGAGACAGAATCTGTTTGGTCTCTGTTTGGCATTCTTTCCCAGTTCTCTGTGCAGAGTTAACAAATACTCAGACATTAGATTCAATACTGCTTTTAGAAGTGGGGTGTCCTAGTGAGTGAAACAGCCTGGATGCTCCCCAGGGACATCTATTGTCTTTGGAAGGGGACGTTAACACCATCATCACCATCATCATCATCACCATCACCATCATCACCACCATCATCATCATCATCACCATCACCATCATCACCATTACCATCATCATCACCACCATCATCAACCAGCAATAGTACAAAGCCTTTCTGCCAACCTGTGTACTGTTTACAGGTCATATCTTGATGATAGCCTTTGCTTGGCTAGCCTCAGCCAGCAAATCTCTCTTCCTTACCCCCTTCTTCATCTCTTCTACAACTTCAATCACTCTTTAAAATGATATTGTTTGTATTATTGATGTTTTTTTTTATTATGTCAGCACTCCCTGCTCAGCTTGGGGATGCCGAATTGAAGAAGGAATAGGGACCTCAGAGATGGGAGGCGGTCAGGGTCTGATGAGAGCTGGGGTTCAGCCACATGTCCCCAGTAGTCATTGGAGGGTTGAAACAGACGAGCATGGGACCTGAATGATGTCCTACAAAGCCCAAATCTGGAATCCCAAATCCTATAAAGGTTCCAGAGAGGCAATCTCCTGTTGTTCGTTGAGCTAGAAGAAGACAGCTGGGTGTGTGGCCTTTCCTACCCAGGCTTCAGAAGCACCGACTTTTTTCTCTGAGGCTGACAAGACTGAGCCAAAAGTGTGGATAGCTGCCCCACAGGGAAAGTGCTGTCTTTTGACCCATGACTAATTAGTTTGCCAGATGGTGATGGGGAAACCCATGTTGGTTGACAGCGACCATGTCTTAGAAATTTCTGCATCTTCTGCTTTTAGGTGTTTCTCTAGGATGGTCTCTCAGACAAAGCCAACCATCGCTCCAGCAGAAATACACCTTTCTTAGAATTATAATTAAGTTGCAATCAAGCAATAATTTTTGCATTCTACCCCCATGCAAAAAACAAACAAAGAAGCAAACAATAAATAAAAGGAAGGAAAGATGGATTTTTGGTAATGTGCTATTTCTGCTGGTAAGGTAGAGATGGGTGGGCACATAGCTCTATCAGCAGGCACAGGCCAAGGGCTCAGAACAAGGGCCAACATCTTCTCTTTCTCTCTCTACCTCTCTCTTTTATTGTGGCATCTCTGAAGCCAGAGAAGTAATTAAAGGGAAGTACTCAATGCCATACAAACCTCACCCAGTCTTTTCCAAAGTGGATGGAAATTCTATAAATGACAGATTATGCATCTATAGGATGTAACTGCTGAGACTGGCATTTTCCTTTCAAAAGGTGTTTCTCTTATGGCTTGTCTGTGCATCATGTGATGTTACGGTTGCTAAGGTAACCCCACTTTTTCTAAAAAGGAGAACAACAGTGTAAATAAGCATGTAAATCGGCTTTGGTGCTATGTAAATTCTAGTGAATCTGTTATTGTTACCTTGACAATAAAAAAAGAAAATCTGGTATTTACCCTCACTGGCCCCAAGTAAGCTTTGGTTTAAACTTAAAATGTATAAGGTATGTGTGTGTGCCAAAGGCTCTGTAGATATACATGAAGTCCATAATGAACATAGAAGGAAGTGTGAACAATGGCAGTGGGTC
This sequence comes from Arvicola amphibius, assembly GCF_903992535.2. Taxonomy (NCBI): domain Eukaryota; kingdom Metazoa; phylum Chordata; class Mammalia; order Rodentia; family Cricetidae; genus Arvicola; species Arvicola amphibius. The sequence continues at coordinate 8,881,542 of NC_052051.1, forward strand.
ACCTGAGGATGGGGAGGAAGTAGAGGGAAGAGTTGCACTTAGGCTAAAGGGGATCATTGTGTCTATTCTGAACCAGCACAGAGAAAACCCTTGGAGTGGTACCCAAGCTTCCAGGTCTACCAGATGTCTCCTTTGTGTCTTGCCTACATCCCTTGTCATCCTAACATGTCTAAAAAATCTCTTTGTATGCTTTTTTCCATCTAAGACTAATTTTATTTTTAATTGTGGTGTGTGTGTGTGTGCGTGCATGTGTGTGTGTGTGTGTGTGTGTGTTTGTGTGTGTGTGTGTAAGTGAATGCAGGTGCCTGAGGCTAGAGCATTGCATCCTCTGGAGCTGGAGTTATAGGTGATTCCCTCCATCTGAGTTGGTGTACTCTTAACTGCTGTGTCTCTCCAGTTCTTTCTTGTGTCTGTTTTTCTGGGGGGCAACCATCATGAACACAGCCAGCAGTATCAAGTGATGATGGTGAAGGGTAATGTGACCCCTAAACACTATCTACATGTCACATCCAGATATGACATGAGATAATAAACCCACCCAGTTTTCTGTTCTTAGCTGGGGCTGGCAGAGGGCAGTAGGATGGGATGCAGTGGGAAGAGCATGGATGAGTGCCCTGGAACAATGATCAGGGCAGGCAGCACCAGCGGAGACCCCTCTGAACAAAGGAAACATCTGGAATAGGAAGCATCAGTGTTTCCACCAATTAAGGCCAAGATCAGAGAGCACAGGAAAGGGAATGATCGTTAAGCAGACTGGGGTGCAGCTTGGTGGTGAATATTTGCCTAGCATATGCAAGGACCTGGATTCCACCTACAACGCCAAAACAAAAACAAACAAACAACAATTAGAAATTCACACTAAAAGCAAAACTTGGACTTTTGAGGCTCCAGATTACTGGGGCAGTACCTAAAAGAAATTATTATTTCATTGATTCCATGTGGCAAGGACTCCAATAGACGAAGACAAACAACATGTGTCTTCAGACTGCCAGGCATGTGAGATGACTCAGTAGGTAAAGAGCATCCAGAAGCCTGCCTGATACCTGAGTTCGATCCCCCAGAACCCCAGAGGTAGAGAGAACTGATGGCTCAATTTATTCTCTGACCTCCTGTGTCTCACACACACACACACACCCCACACACACATAACACACTCACACACTACACAAACATACACAGTCACACCACACACACACACTCACACACTACACAAACATACAGTCACACCACACTCACACACACCACACACAGCACACACACACATACACACACTATACACTAAAAATAAACTACAAATTCATAGCAAATTCTGTATCTGTTGTTTGATGGCTGGATCCTATCATCGTTTGCAGGAGTCAACAAACACTTCAAAGAGACATTAGCTGCCATATTGTCCTAACTTATTATAAAGTAGAGCTGAAGACCCATGGGAGCTACCTCCTGAGTGAGACTAGGGATTCTTACAGAGCCTCATAATGTGTGACTGAATGTTCTTCCCTCTGGATTCGATTGTATCGAGGTGAGAAGGCAATTCATGTGGACACTCAATAATATCATAGGAGCCCGCCTCACTTTTCACCGCTTTTCCCTACAATTGTTTTTTATAAGCCCGAGGTCTGTCTTCTGTTGGATGAAGCCTCACAACTAGTGACGCTGACAGGAAGAGAGTCAGGCTGGGGAGGTGGCTCAGTGGGTTCAGCGCTTGCCTCGCAAGCATGAGGACCCGAGTTTAGTCCCCAGCACCCACGTGAGAAGCTACGTAGGGTGGTGCACACCTGCAATCCCAGCACTGGAGAGAGAGGCAGGGACAGGAGGGTCCCAGGACTTCTGGCCCTTAGTCTATTCAAATTAGCAAGCTCCAGGTTCAATGAGAGATCCCTCTCTCAAAATTAGAGAGGGATTGAGGGAGATACCCAACTTGAACCTCTGGTTTACACACACACACACACACACACACACACACACACACACACACACCATGTGCACGCACATACATGTACATGAACAACAAGCCAGTTAGGAGCGAAAAGGACCAGAATCAACTGGTTGTTGCCACAAGCTTCCGTGTGCTTCTCTCCTGTGAAGTGAGAGACAGAGAATTCACAGCTAATTCAGGCTTTATCCAGGCATCAATGCCTTCTCATTGGAAAACACTGGGAGAGTTCACTGCCCAGGAAGTGTGAGCATTCTGGAAGAGTCTGAGTGTCAGGGCAGATGTTGGTGGGGCATTGCTGTCTGCTTCGTCCGGGATGTGACGGGGCCCTTCCAGAAGCAAAACAGCAGGACAGCGCAGAAATGGAAGGCAGCAGAAGTTAATTTATGGAAATTAGCTAGGTCATGTATCCAGGAGGACATATCCAGCAGAGTTTTAAGAAAGGAGCAGTAATGTGTGAGGGACCTGACTTTTAATAGGGAGTGAGACAATGACAGCTGGCGGGAGTCCCGCGAAGATGGAAGCAAAAGCCAGTATTTCTCAAGTGATGCACCAGGCTCTGTGCAGAGACACAAAACAACAGACTGAGTGCTAAATTCCCATTTTACAGATGAGCAAGTAGAGGCTCAGAGATGGAAAGGGAATTGCAACAGGGCCACTTTCACACTGGGCACACAGGGGCAGTATCTGGTGAGCACAGGTCTTACGGGCACCAGACTTCATTCTCATTTCCTTTAAAACCCAAAGGGAGAAAGATGAAGTAGGCAGGCAGAGCTGTTTGCATATAAAACATCAATTTGCTTGTCCTTACACCTGTATTGTAGTTAAACACAGTTTTTAGTTATTTACTTATTTAGAGACATGATCTCATGTAGCCCAGGCTGGCTTCAAAGTTGCTCTGTAGCCAAGGATGGCTTTGAGCTTCGGATACTCCTGCCTCAGTTTCCTTCGTGCTATGAAGACAGGCAGGCGGCACCACACCTAGTCTATGATGTGTTGAGGTTTGAGCTGATGTTTTCATGTGTCCTGGACTAAACAGCCTGACATCTGAGCCACATCCCTGGTGCCATTCTTATTATTGTTGCTCTTGTTGCTATTATTACATTCCTGGTCCTATCATCATCACCACCGCCACCACGACCACCATCATCACCATCACCAGCATTATTTTAACTAAAAGAAAGGGACTCACAAGCCAATGGGCTCACAGAAGACAAAATGCTGCTGCCGTAATTTGAATTGAAGCCTTGCTTCTCCAAGTGTGGTCTGAGGACCAGAGTAACCACCCTGCTGGGAGCTCCTGGGAGCTGTGGAATCTCAGGGCACAGCAGGCTTGCTTTGTAAGCATCTCCCCATCACCTGGTCACCTCGAGGTAATTCACTTGCATACTAACATTTGAGCTGCCCCTGACTGAACCCTGGGCCACCAGGTGATGCTAACCTTCGCTCCTCACTTAAGCCACAGTGATCTTAGGCTACGCTGGAACCCAGAGCCAGCCACGTGGGCTAAGAAAAACAACACTCTCCTCTACACCTGGCTCCACTTGGCGAGCCCATTTCCTCTTGCGAGGCTTGCTGGCTCCAGGAGAAGCTGTGAAGAAATGCACTCCTAAATAAAACACAGTCTTGGGATAGCAACGCTAAGTTGTGAATATTCTATTACCCTTGACTTATGCTTGCGAAACATTTAGTGAGTTTGCACGGGTCACGGCCACCTACTATAGTAATCAGAGCTGAACGGAAGGCTCTGGGCTTGGAAGGAATAGCTCTGCCAAGTCCTGCGTGGCTTTTCACTGTTATAATGATGTTCCCTAGCAACCCCCAATTAAGAAGTCTCCAGAAAGCCTTCCTACCAGACCCTGTGCTGGGGACTGGGGAATTGAGCCCACAGTCACCTCCTCCTCCTCCCTCGAGGGATCTAGGGCTGTCCCTTTGACACCTGCTGCTTAGAGGCATCCAGTGGCTTTTAAGGGTGAAGACAGGGAGCTACTTCAGTCTGGGAGGGGTTCATTGAGGCCTTTTGGGGAACAACTACTGATGGGATGGGGGAAGGTGAGTGAAGGAAAGAAAGAAAGAATTGGAGAAAAGTGGAACCACAGACTCAGATAGAAAAAGCCCAAATATGCCACCCGAGGAACAAGCAATAACTACCAGGCACACGACATACCTGCTACCAAACACCAGGGAACGAAGGATGGGTGGGCTGCTGTGTCTCTGTCTAGCAAATGCCAACTCTCTAGAGGGAAGGCTGTGTGAATGCAAGTGTGTGTGTGTGTGTGTGTGTGTGTGTGTGTGTGTACGTGCGCACACATGTGCCTTTCACAGTGATGGCAAGTATATGAAGTTTTTCATTAATTTTGTATCTGTCTATCTTCCCACCTATGTATCATCTATCTATCTGCTTACCTTTCTCCCTACCTATCATTTGTCTGTCCATCTATCTGTCTGACTATCTTTTTTTTTTTTTTTTTTTTTTTTTTTTTTTTTTTTTGAGACAGGGTTTCTCTGTGTAGCTTTGGCTGTCCTGGAACTCACTCTGTAGACCAGGCTGGCCTTGAACTCAGAGATCCGCCTGCCTCTGCCTCCCTAGTGCTGGGGTTAAAAGCGTGTGTCACCACTCTCCGACTGATATTTTTCTGAGTTTCCTTTGCTGGAAGATTATCCCCATGAGACTAAGGCTCTATTCTTCACTGGTATATCCCTTCAGTCAGATGAACAGACAGTTTGTAATCAGACAGACAGCTCATAATCCATGCTCCATACTGCCCTCCAGGTGAGTCCACTGGGGAAAGGTAAGTGTCAGCACCTGGCCCTCTCACCTGGGTCTCAAGTTAGGCTGCACAAACCTGTGCAAGGCATCGAGATGCAGGGGTGGGTGTGCTCATTTCCAAACTAAGTCCCAAGTCACTGCTGTGTGCACAGCACCACATGGCAGGCTGCACCCGCTGCCCCAGCTGTCTGTGGAACAGGTGAGGGGGGCTGCCCTGCACCTCAGTGGTGGTTTGAATGAAAAATGCCCCCCCCCCACTCATATACTTGAGCACTTGGTCCTCAGTTGGCCTCGCTGTCTGGGAAGCTTCTGGAACCCTTAAAAGGAGAAGTGCTGGATGCTGGCTATGAGGTTTTGAAACCTGGACCCACTTCCTGTTCACCTTCTCCTTCTCTGTTTCCTGTGTGCTGATAAAATGTGAGCTCACAGCTTCCTGCTTTTGCTGCCATACCCTCCCAGCCAAGATGGACTCAATCCTTCTGGAATGGTAACCAATGCACTCTTCTTCCTTGTTTTACTCTGGGCCAGCGTTTTATCATAGTAAATAGCAAGCAGTGAATACAGGACCCAGGTGCCCAATTTGACCTTAGGAGACAATAAACCCAAGGGTGCATCACCTGGCACGGTTTCGTCACCATTCACCTGTGAGCGATGCCTTGGAAAGGACCCGCCATAGAGTGTGACACATTCATTCCAAAGGAGCTGGGGAACCCAGACTTAGGGGCAGTTGGTAGCAGTGGCAGGGCTCAAAAACGTGACCCTGGGTTTCAGCATCTCCTTTGCACTGGCCCATAATTGTATACCTTCATGTCTGGCCTGTCCAACTATGTGTTATTATTTAAAGTCCCCCCCCCCTCCCGCATTCTAGACATCTCTATTGCCTCACTGAATTGAGCAATCCTTTATCAATGGATGCCTGCAAGGCTTGGCTGATTTTGCTAAAGCCGTTCACTTCTGCTTCCATGGAGATTGTGATGGCGAAGGTAGCGACCACAGTGGATGAGCATTGTGGCCTAGGTTCACGCCTCCGTGTTCTGAGGGAGTGCCAGGCGCCACCTGAGACAGGTGTTGTGATTACCTGTGATTCACAAGAGGCAACTAAGCTGTACCACAGGAGGGGGTGTCATCTAAGATTGCACAAAGGCGTTGAACTTCCAGACCTGACTTCCATCCTCCCTCCCTCTCCCTCCCTGCTGGTATGGGGTCCCCTTGGTGCTTCCTGTGAGGCCCAGCAGTGTTTCTCAGCCTTAGCCTGGCCAGTGAGTGATATGGAATGGCATGGAAAAGCTACAGCCTTCTAGGGCGCAGATCCTGGTTACATAACTCCTGGAAAGGAGCCATGAAACCTTGGCAAGTTCTGGGAATCCTGCGTGCCTCAGTTTCCCCTCTGAAATGAAAAGGATCATACTCATAGTATTGCGGTGTGGACTGAGCAATGCAGTCTGGCTCAGAGGATTGTAAGGACTGAAACAAACGAGTTCAGAGCAAAGACACCGCCGATGCCCTGGGCACACTAAACTGGGAACCCGTTCCCTCTCCCTTCCCTTGTCCTCAGCCATCCACGGAGAAGCCTATGTCGAGTGGGCACTAGGTAAAAATGGTGAGCTGATTATGATTTTGCCCAGACACCTTTTAAATATTTCAGATCTAACCAAACTATAACCAGACCCCAGTCACAGAAGGCCTTGTTAAGATTAACGAGCTAACGAAAGGATGTGGCCAATTTGGATAGGAAACTACCATTGGAAAAAACACCCCCTAAGCTTTTATTAATTAATTACATGTAACATGGATTTGGAGTTGAACTGAAAAAAAAGGAATAAAAAAAAATCCACTGAAATTCCGCCCTGATCCTTCTGGGACTTCTGCCTTCATTCGCTAAAATTACCCCCAAACTGGTGTGGTCCAGAGTTTAAAATAGAGATGGCTTTCTTGATATTTCTTCCTGTCTGAAAGGACCCTCTGGTCTAGGCCAGGTGAACTAGAGATAATGATAGGCAGGACTGGAGAAACAGAGTTATGCATAAAACATTTTCTTTTCTAGAAAGTTCCGATGATTTTCAAGGCTTCCGTCTGGGCGGTCCTTCTCTTGTTCTCCCTTATTTATTCATACAAGCCAAGACGACTTATTAATCTAACGATAAATTTCTTCCTTAGGCCTCAATTTCCATCTGGAGGAAAAAAAACCCTCCTTTCATATTAATGATCTGTGCCGTCTGTAGTCTCCATGCCCCTCGTCCTCGTTGTGAGGAAAACAATAGCAGCGGAGGCTCTAGGTACACTCGCTGCCTCTCAGCTTCCAAGTCAATCCGAGAGCGTCTATCGGATGGTGCCACTGATGAGCCTGGGGACAACCTCCAGCATTATTTTTATTATATTTAGGACCTATAGCTCACACACATAGTGCAAAATCAATTAATTTAAAGTAATAATTTGTACAAACACCCTCACAAAAATTTTAAAGGGTATTAAACACCCTGTTTTATAAACATAACACTTAATTTAGGGAAAAAAAACACTTAGAAGGTAATGCATTTAGGATAAATGAACAACACATGAAAATAATAAATGAAATTTTCCCAGTTTAGAAAATGAATGTAATTAATTAACATTTAAATTACATTTTTAATTGCAATCATGCCCTCCCAGGGGACTCATAAGGGACCATAATTGCAATTAAAAGCATGTGGATTAGATAATAAAACAATACACGGTGTCTGGAATGTGCGATTTAAAATGGAAAACAGACATTGTTATCGGCACATCTAACTTAATTGTAGCCATAAAGCAAATGTGCTGTACAAAATAAAATTCACATACGGGAACATTTAATTCTGGAGTCTCTTAAAGGGGACACGCTTGAGAGCACATTTTATGACAGGTTCTGGTGGAAACAGCCCTTTAAGGCTTTCAGATCCAGGCCTGGTGACTTAATGTTTTTGCATTAATAAAAGCAAGGCTGAATGTTCCTATTAAAACACACAGATACATTTAAGTAAGAGATGAAATCCGATGTCTAAATTTAAGAATCGATACATAATTCTATTAGCTGGACGGACTGTAAGGCTGTGTAATTTTGAGACCATGCTTTTTTCTTTCTTTTTTTCTTTTTATATCTTTTTCCTTTTCTCTTTTTACACTCTCCTCCTCTTGAGAGACCGTCATCATGAAAGGTGGGAGGATTCGCGCCTAGAGAAAGGAAAACTGGAGAGAACTGGCTAAACCTCCACCCTGATGTTCTGACAGCCGGTGTCCCCCGCCTTGGGAAGGCGAAGTTTATAGTCACCCAGAGCCTTCCTGTTTCAGGGTCCTTATTGTTAGAGCCGAAACTTTTATTTTCACTTCGTTTTGGTCAGTGTTCTCATTGGGGTCACACTGGTCAAGTGAGACATTTTCTGATGGTCACAACCTGGAGCATGGGTACCCCTGGCATCCAGAGGATGAAGGCCAGGGGCATCACTCAGCATCCTCCAGCACACAGGACACTCTTCCTTTCCATTCCAGAGATGTATGTGGCTCAGTACTCATAGGATTGAGAAACCCAGATTCAAATAAAGAGGGACAGGGGCGGGGTGGGGGGCTGGGGAGATGCTGGGCGGGCTCAACATCTGTCCCGAGCCTGCACGGAAGCCAAAGCGGTCTGTATCCTAAGAGGAGAAGATGGAAACTCTTCTGGAATAGCATTACAGTTGGCGTAGGCTGCAGCCTTTTGCCTTCTGCTTTGTCTATCTCATCGGCTTATTTATGAGAACAATGACTCTGTTTGCAGTACAAATGTTAGCATGGAATTGGAAGCAGAAGAAGTCCGGAAAGGCGAGGCGGCAGCAGGACAAAAGCCGAGATGCTGGGGCCTGATGGGGCTCTAATCAAGACTCACTGCCGCTACCAGCGGGTACTGCGGCAGCACTTTCTCTCTGCTAATTGCGGGGGGTCACTGTTGTGTCTGTCAGTCATTACAGCATTCTGGCCATCCATGGTGGAATAAAGATCAGGGAAAAATGGGCTCATGCATGTAAATATATGTCCTCCCATGTACATAAGGTACATAGGTGTGCTATGCAATAGATAAATAACAAGGCGCACTAATGTTTTTATAAGTGCACAACACAATGAATTTATAGTACATAGCGCACACATCAGTGCACGTGTGGGGGTGGGGGTGGGGGTGGGGGTGGGGGAGAGTTATTAAGTAAACAGTAAGTTGCTACGTAAACAAAACTAGTCTCAAGATTCAAGTTTGGATGGTATTAAAGGAGTTTCCGTTAGAACAGAGAAGGAGAAATTGTAGGCAATCCCTTTGATAAGTTTCTAAAAACCTCCACACCTGTGCAGCTCACACTATCCCGCAAGCTCATCCTCAGTGGAGTTGGAACATCTGCAGCATAGTAGGGGTTGAGCCAGCCCTGGGGCTGGGGCTGAAAGGACCAGGAGAAGAATAACATGATAGTTGGAAGGCGGAGCACTCGCCTCGATTGTAGCAGAAGGGGCTGCCTCAGTGGGTGTAGGCAGAGGCTTAAAGTCAACAGACTTCCGCTTGGTAATGGATGATTGTTTTGCTTCCAGGGTTGTTCAAGGAAGCATGGTCGCCTGGAAATAGGATCCCGAGAAGCCAGGAGCGGGGGGCCATTTAAACTCACAGGGTTTTTCAGGTAAGAAGAGATCGAGTTGGATGAGCACGGCAGATCGTTGGTTTTTAAGAACCCCCTAAGTGTGACCATCACTTCATCCCTCACCTGCTGCATGCTGGGAAATGAGGACTCAAGCCCAGCTGATAGTTTCAGGATGCATGTCCACCTACTTAATCCAGGGCAAGAGAAAAGTACAGAGTCCCCAAGCAGTATGCACACTCCTCAAGTCAGAACGGAGGGGTGGAGGATAGGGAACTTGGACATAATCATGCTAGGAATGGATAGGGAAGATTGGGCCATGTGAAATATTGTTCCCTTGTAATTCAGATCGCTAGAAGTAACAAACAAACAAGGATTTGACCACTGTTCAAGAAGCCGAAAGTCCCATATCCAGGATGATGGCACAGGGAGGCTCCAGCGTCTCATTCTGTCTCTACAGGATGACTGCATTTCCCAGTTTTTGACACATGAGATGTTGGCAGAGTAATGAACCTCAATTACAGGGTTCCTTTCTGCTGTCTTCTGTGCCTTTAGAAGTCGGGCACCCCAGATGACATAGCCATTCTATAGCAAAGGTGACATCCGATTCACTTAGAGAAGATTTTATATGTGTGAGAAATCTGTGTGCTCTCTGCTGGACTCCTGAGATTCACGGGTTGTTTGTTAAAGCAGCTAGCATGAGTCATGCTGACTAATGGCAGGAGATGGAGAAGCAAAGGCATCTTTGTGTGCCTTAATAGGCACACATCCATCATGTCTTTTGATGTTGAATTTTCAGTTTACTCTGCTCCCCCTCCCTCCCTTTCACCCCTATATCCTTCCTCCTAAGGTCTTTTGTGGTCCAGACTGGCCTGGAACTCATGATCACAATCTCTCTACCCGAGCCTCCTAAGGACCAGGATGCAGGTGTATCCCATCATGCTTTGCCCTAGACTTTTCCTCAGGTAAAGTCTTTGACTAGCCATGGGCATTATGGTCAGGGTTAAGAATGGTATACTTGTATGTATTAAAAGTTTTGGAGCTAAGTGGAGAATGCATTCCTTTCTAATAAACCAGACACTTTGAATAAGAGCCTGGCAGGAGTAGGGCAGGGCTTGCACTGCAGGAGGCGATTGTTCATACCTAGAGACATTGTTATCGGCTACAGCTCGCACCAGGGAGCTAAGGCAATAGAGGAATACCTGGACATCCTAGAATGAGCACGAGACTCCCTTCTCATGACCAAAGGACAGTTCAGTAAAAATCAGTATCAGGGTTCCAGGTAAGAAGCCCTGGGCTAATTAAACGCCACGGAAGCTCCATCCTGAGGACAATGGCTCACTGACCTTCTGGATGCAGTCACACACCTATGATGCACAGAAGCACAGTGGCCAGACGGAGACTACCACCCAGTCAGTAACCACTGCCCTCTGTCAGGTTGTGGCAATCATCTTGTCGAAAGGTTCCAGGAACTTTGTGTCACCCAAGTGTAAGACACGCTTTAAGAGGCCGTCCTTGTCACTCAGACACTCTTCATTCTGAAGTCAGGGATGCTGCCTCTAGTTGGGGACAAGGCATATTTTTGTCTAGCATGACCATATATGGCTCTATTTATGCAGAGGTGTGGCTGGAGGGTGAGAGGAGGCCTCGGCAGAACACAGTAATGCCGGCTAACCTAACCCTCCTGGCTCAGGCTTGGTTCCCACCATGCGTGAGCCACAGAGAGCAGCCCGAGACTGCAGTGTTGAGCAGATAGTGAAGTCAACTGCCCTGCAGTGGATACAGTATGCCGAACACCAAGTTTCCTTCATGAAACACACACACACACACACACACACACACACACACACACACACACACACACGTACACATGCACACATGAACAGACTGCTCTTATTTTCCACCACAACACAAAATGTGATCCTAAAGCTTAGGAATCAATGAGGGAAAAAGAAAAAGAGGCGGTTGGAGAAAAGAGGAGAGGAGAAAGGAAAGGCATGGGAGGATGGATGGATGGATGGATGGATGGATGGATGGATGTGTAGACAGAAGGATGGGGGGTGAAGGAAGGGAGACAGAGGGGATGGAGAAAGAGGGCAATAGCCAAAGAGTGAGAGAGCATACACAGTCTTGGAGCCTGGGTTCCCCCCATTTCCTCCCTGTGAAGATTTTAAACACAGCCAGTTTCCCACCTCTATGGCAAAAACGATGTCGGTATCCTTTGGTTGGTTCAGGGATGGGAGAGGAGGTGTATATCAGTGTTTCTATGTCTTGTTATAGTAAAGGAGAGTTAGTGCTTACTAGCGTGCCATTAAAGGGGTCTTCTTAGAGCAGTTGGCGCTGGCCTCTATTGCCCTCTCCCTCTCCCATTCTCTACCCTTTGGGCTCAGTCATTCTCTTTCTTCTGCAGCGCAAACCCAGCTCCACACTCTCACCCCAGGCCCTTTGCACCTTCTGTTCTCTCTGCTTGGAATATTTTTCAGGCTTCTTTGCATGGCCAATAACTTTTCAGCCTTCCCATTCACCCTCCCCTGACCAGTGTCTTTGTAGGTCCCCACTTGTTCTTAGTCATCCATTGTTACACTGTGGGCCTTATTTTCTTGGTGATCCCTGCATCTGAGATGACCTTAGCCACACTTCTTTGTTTGGTCATCCTCTCTGTTGACTGTGAAGATTTGATGCTCTTCAGTGACAGCAGGTGCATTCTTGCAGGGCTCTCAGATGACATTTGTTGAAATGAAACAAACTAAAAAAAAAAAAAACCTGCTAACCCGATGAGCAGAATATATTGAAACAGTCCCAGTGCTTCTTAAGAACGAGGGACAGGGGCTGTTTGTTGGTCTAAGCATCGGGAAGTTCACAAAGGGCAGACACTTTTGCACTCTGTCAATATTCTCCCCTTGTGCCAGTTTCTGCAGGCCCCTGGGACATGAAATACATGCCACCACCTGAAGTTAAAAAGCCCACGATGAGCCTTGACTTCCAGACAGATAGCAGGAAAGATGCCTGTCTGTCATAACTGAGCTGAGAGGCCAGTGTCCATCCAAGTATCTGCAAGCTGTGTGTGAACTTTGCATGTCCACCTACAGGGACAGCCCAGGGTGGCCTGGAGGACCATCTCACTCAGTTTCAGGCTGACCCATCAGGCAGCTCCCCTCAGCCATTGTCTCACTTGCCCACGAAATGGACCGGAGGTACAAACTATGTCTTAACGAGGCAGCTTCCACTCTTGCTGATCCCATTAGTTGCCCAATTGGGCAAGACAGGATTTTAATTGCATGCTGGAAGCCTCGGGGTGGACTGTTAGCCACGTGAGTGTACACTTCACAAGCTGGTCAACAGTGAAGGGAGAAAGCAGCTTTTGGAGGAAACTGGGGTACCCGCTAGTCTCTAGCTTTCCCTCCCTCAGCACCGGGAACTGCAGGGTGGAGCAAAGCTTCAGCCACATTGGTGTGACAAAACGTGAGAAATTCATGGTGTTCTGTCTTACAGCATTCTTGGGTGATGCAGACAGTGCATTAGGCCAGGCTGTGCAAGAAGACAGCTGTGGCTCAAATACGGGATGTGCCATCGTCTAGCTAGGCCTTTGGTTCCTTATATGTTAGAAAAAATTCGTGACACATTCAGTTTTAGGTTGCTGAGAATACTGAAAGGGAATGAGGCATTAGAGAGGGAGTCTTGCACCCACATTCTGACACTTAGGGACACTGGAAGTGTTAGCTACCATTGTTACTTCCATACATACATACATACACCTGTCCATCATTCACCCATGCATTATCTGCCCAGTATCCACCACCTGTCAATCCATCTATACATTATTTATCGAAACCATCCATCATCTGTCCATCAACCATCTAGCTATCATCCATTTATCTATCAACTCATTATACATCACACATCCACAGTCTATCATCCATTTATCCATTATCCACCCACCCACCCATCCATCCACCCATCCATCCACCCACCCATCCATCCATCCATCCATCCATCCATGCATCCATGCATCCATCCATCCATCATCCATCCATCCATCCATCCATCCATCCATCCATCTGTCCTTCTATCTATCATCCATCCATCCATCCATCCATCTATTCATCCATCTGTCCTTCTATCTATCATCCATTCATCAATCTGTCACTCACCTGTCCTCCATCCATCCATTGTTCATCTGTCAATTATCCATCATTCATTATCCACTTATCCATCTACCCATCTCCATCTGTCATTAATTAATTCATCCATCCATCCACCCACCCACCCATCCATCCATCCATCCATCCATCCACCCATCATCCATCATCCAACCATCAATTTATCACCCATCTGTCCTCAATCTGTCATCCATTCATCTGTCGATTACTCATCTATCCATCAATCCATCCATCATCCATACACCTATCCATCATTCATTTATCCATCCACCATCTACTAATCCTTGTGTTTACACATCCCACCTGCATCAAACCATGATGATCTGAGAGAGGGAGGGATAGGAAAGAAGAGAAGCAGGATAGGAAAGAATGAATCACCCAAGGACCCCTATATCCTAAACATCAATGTTGTTAGCTTCCTTCAAGTTTGTCCATCCACGGCAGGCAGTATGAGGTCATTTTGTGGAGGTGCAGAGAGCTAGCAGCCCCAGTGGAGGTAATGTTAAGGAGACTCAACAGCCAGAGAATCTTCCTTAAAGGTAACAAGAAACTGGACCGGGTGGTGTAAACCTGTAATCTTAGCTATTCTGGAGGCTGAGGTGAGAATATTGCAGGCCCAAGGCTTCCCGAGCTGCAGAATTCAGGGCTAACCTAGACAAGTGGGATCCCCATCTCAACAGAAAAAGTACTAAGTAAAAAGCGCATCCCATATTTGATCCATGGCTCCCTGCCTCCACTCCATGACCCATGCACCGTTTGCATCACCTTGTAATGCTGCAGGACAGGACACCACACCTTGTCACACATTTGTAGGTCAGCAGTACAGCACATGCCCCACATGTGAAAGCCTTGGTTGAGCTTAATCCTTAGCACTACCAAAACACCAACCAACCAACCAACCAACTGATTCCCCTTCCCGAAGAAAGCAACTAGCAGGATGGGAGGGCCTTTCTGCAAAGGTAAAGGCATCAGAGCTCCCAACGTCAGCTTCCTCTTCTTAGGAGGAGGCTCTGCTCCCTCCAGCCCTGAACAATGCAGGCTGGCATGGTGGTTACTCATCTCATGTAACCACTGAGTATAAAATAAAGCTCTCAGCTTCTTGGTTGTCTTGGCCTCCTTTCCATTGCCTGGCTGCTTCAGGGGGCTGGTAGCTGCTGCAGCTGGCACTTGGGAGAGAACCTGCCCACCATAGGCAACCCTGATGGTCAGCATGGCACAGGAATGCTGCTGTCCACCATGGCATTTTGCTCCTGGAGCACATCCAATCTTCTCTAAGAAAGGACAACGCCTTCCTCTTACTGTGTGCAAACCCAGGAAACAATCTGCCCTATCAAATTACCAGCCATCAACAAATGACAAAGGTGTCCCGAAACAGATATTGCTATACATGTTTGGTCATAGTTCAGTGATTCATCTACTATGCTTGGAGCAGTTGTGCAACAAGAGTAAGAAGAGCAAGGATTATCCCCCTTTGGCCCAGCACTCCAGCCTGATGCTAACCCTGACACTCACACCCATGTACACCATGTGACAACAATGGCTTTAGAGAAAAGTTCTCTGAAGGAAGATGGTCACCACAGTGGTGTTTATAGTGGGTAAAAATTCAGCAAAAGGGATGTCCTAGAGTAGAAAGCAATTAACTACTAATAAAGAAATAAAGGGTAAATATCAGCTCCCATTTCTGCCATGCTGAGGAATCCAAGCCAGGCCTTGCAGCTTGCTAGCAAGCATTTTATCAACAGAGCCACATGCCCAAACTTTGCAATTCTTTTTCTATAGCTCATTTTTACTATTTTCCCTCAATAATAAAAAAAATCAATACTGACAATGAAAACAGTAAATGTCATTAAACTGAAAAAAATAGGTGGTGTATTCATTGCTAAGGAAGATAATTTTAAACCTACTTCTGACTTTGATTTTCTAACCAAATTTCTTCTCTTTCTTTTTTGTGTGGGAGCAATCAGAGGGCTCCCCTTTTCTCATAGTTAACACATGCTAGGTAATGTCCCACGTCTTCCTGTAGAGAGGTGCATTCCTGAGGCACAGCCACTCTCTGCCCACACACCCCTGCAGAATCTTTGGGGATTTCGACTTTTAAACTTTGCGAGGCCGCAAAGCCTCGGATGACATGCAGTGACTCCAGGAAGTGTTGCTCATTCCCAGCACCGGATGTCACTGTTGGGGATAGAGATCGGATCCCACAGCTGGATCCCCTCACCAGCCTGACCACACCTCTGTACCATCCTAATAGTTGAAGCCCTGATACCAGGGAAGAAAAAGAGGGCAGGGTACCAGGCTGCGGTTTAGTCCACGAGGGCGACAGGTTGCCTTTGACCCTCTAGGCAGAGGGTGCTCCCAGTAGTTAGAAGTGAGGTGACTGAGACCCAAACGTGCTTTGGCCTGCCCATCTTCTGTCCTTATCTCCTCCAAATTTTCCTGCATGGCATATTAACAGTACCACAGAAATCTCACAGCTTGTTATTTTTAGCCTTCCATTAGAATCTTGAGGTCAACCACTTTTATTTATAAAATTGAACAGAAAAGAACAATGCAGTTGACCAAACTTGAAATTACAAAAATAAGCACAATAAACAATAGCAATAAAATTAATGTTTAGTGGATATAGGTGCTCTCTCTCTCTCTCTCTCTCTCTCTCTCTCTCTCTCTCTCTCTCTCTCTGTCTCCCTCCCTGCCCCATCACCCCCAGACAAAGTCTCCCGGTGTAGCCTGGGTAGCCCGGAACTCAATCATCATGTAGACCAGGCTGACCTCAAAATCATAAAGATCTTAGTGCTGGGATTAAAGACATGGCTCCTCGGGCTCAACCTAATTTTTCTTTTCCTTTTGTGACCAAGTCTTCCAGACTTTTTATGATCTTCCTACTTCAACCTCCAGACAGCCAGGGCTACACAGCTGCTATGCCAGGCTTCATGGGTCTGTATTTTGAGGCAGAAGCTAGAGGCAGCCAAAAGCTGACGTTCCTTTGTGGTACAGTCACTAAGCAACTCACCCAGGTGACCTTAGCTCACAGAGTCTCAGGTTAGTTATCTAAGGTGTGGTCGCAACTGTACCCATTCATTGGGTTTATTGAAAGTCGCATAGAAATGATTCACTGTGGATATGGAGTACCTGAGACGTGGTCACTGCTAGCTACGTGAGGCGGCCCTTCCTTTGCTCCAGGAATCCTTCTGGTACCTTCTATTACAATGAGTGAGCACAAGCCCTATTGACTTGGTTCCTGCGTCTCTTCTCCCGTGCCCTGCACTCCAGCTCGGAAGTCCTCCCTCTAACCCCGTCTTGCTCTGGCCCCTGGGCTTGTGGTCCTGTCACCCCTCACATATTTATTTGGCTGAGGTATTTCTCTGTGCTGAGCTTCCAGGTCAATCACCATCTCATCAGAAAGCCTCCGCCGACATTTTCTGCCACAAACATCCTTTGCTCGCTACAGAAAGAGCTAAGAGAATTAAAGAACAATTTTCCTGAAGACCAAAGTAAACCATAGCAAACCAGAAAGCACTTTTCTCTGTGTTTCTCCTCCATCACCACCTCTCCTGAACTAACAACTCCTCTTCAGCTCCATCCCAGGTCAGCGGAGGCTCTCCCCTGGCCTGTTTACCAAAATAGACTGAAGGTAGAGAATTCTTGAATGGAGGAGGGAATTCAAGAAGACAGGCTCACGGGGCAGAGGTTTAAAACGCCTCCACAGCTGTGGTTCGTGATGCAATGACCCCAGAAGCAGGTGGTGACGTTTGTCCTAAGCCCAGGTGCATCTGTGTTTTATCTGACCCCTGTAATGCTCTGAGTCCCTTAGCTGGAAGCCAGAGGCAGCCATAGGACATGGAAGATGGCTGTTCTGCATAAGTGATGGCTACACCCAGCATGGCTATGAGGGCCTTGAGGCTTCCTCTTGGACTTGGGAATGTGAAAGCAATTTTTCCTCAGAAGGGTAAACTCTTTCAGCATTGCAGGTTTATTTTAAAAATAGTTTATTTTTAGTTTTAGTTATGTGTGTGCTGGGGGGTTGTGCATATGACCGCAGGTAACTAAGCAGGCCAGAAGAGGGTGCCAGATCCCCTGGAGCTGGGGTCACAGGCAGCTATGACCCACCTCATGTGGGTGCTCGGAACTGAACCATACTGCCTTTCAGACACAAACATTTTGCTATGCATTTTCCAGTGCCTACATGGCTCCCTCCCACCCCAGGACCCTTTCACACGCTGGTGCCTCCTCCTCAGCTATTGACTGATCTTCCCTCTCTTCGCCTACTGACCTTCTGTCCTTCCCCAAGACGTCACCCAGTCCTCGGATGAGCCTCCTGAACTCCCTTGGCTAGCTCAGTGTTCCAGTAATATGACTAACCACTGTGCCTGTCCCTGGTGCGTGAGCTCTGTTCTGTAGATAACTATGTCTGAGTTCGCTTGGCACTGGATGCTCCACAGATGCTGGCTTCAGTCTGCTGTAGAATCTCAGTAAATGTTTGCTGGCCGGATGACTGGATTTGCGCTCAGTGCTAATGTGAAGGAGAGCCATTTCTGTTTCAAACTACACGCCACTCTCTGACTTTAGCCACCTGTGTGTTCAGTTGCTTTTGCTTTCAAGTCTTGGTTTGTAAATAAGTCATTTTTTTCAAGATGTATTTCTTTGTCTTTGATATTGTGCTGCTGTCTGGGGAAGGACAGCAGTGCTCTGTGAGCTACGGTCAGTGGCTCTGATATTTTCCAGTACCAGGTTGGCACGTGTTTCCTGCCAAGGACCAGACAGTACTGAAGCTTTTGGAGACACGCATGTGTTCTCTGCAGTACCGTCACTAAACCTGCAGCTGCCACACAGAGGCCGCCACAGGCAATACACAAATGAATGAGTGTAGCTGTATGCCAATAAAACTTTATTGCTACAAATAGGAATGTGGTTGGGCTTATCCACGCATGATATTTTGCTGAGTTCTGTTACACAGATTGAGGATAAAAAGACTAAAACAAAGACCCCTCTTGTTTCTAACTCTGAGAAATTGCGTGGCTCAAGGTCCTTGCACTGGACTGCCCCTAAGAGCAGACACAAATGCAACTTATAAACACGGTTAGAATTTGTACACTGATGTGTGTTATCATGGGGGAGGCCAGCTCCAGTGCAGACGAGCAAGCATTTGCTAATTCTCTGGAAAGCCAGGGTAGGGTCTCCATGGTGAGGATGACATCTCACTAAAAACTCAGTACTTGTGTGTGTGTGTGTGTGTGTGTGTGTGTGTGTCCGCGTGTGTGCACACACACGTGTAGGGGTGGAACAGACTTGAAGCACAGGAGCTTCAGAGTGAAAGGAATCTTCAGAGAGTTCCAGAAAACTGCAAAAAAAAAGCCGCTGGAGGCTGTGACAAAAGGTAGACCCTTTAAATGCAATCAGAGAGCTTTGTCCCCTAAGGCTCTAAGCACAGAAACACAAACGTTGCTCCTAGAGTTAATGAATTGTGGGCATACATTGGGAAACTGGCATCTTTCTTTTTCTTTTCCCAACAGATCTCCCTGTGAAGCCTTAGCTCGCCTAGCATTTGCTAAGTAGAGACCAAGATGGCCTTGACTTGCAGTGATCCCCCTGCCTCTGCCTCCTGAGGATTACAGGTGTGTGCCACCATGCCTACTTGGCAGAGTCATTCCTTTGCTTACAGATCATGGGATTTGAGCAGCGCTGAAAACGGAGCTAGCGGGGGTGTCTAGAAGAACTTTTAAAGGTGTATACCCATGTTAACTCACAGGGAAAAGAAACTTGAGTGTGATGCCGGAGGCTGGCACCCTGGACCACTTCCAGTCACTGAAAAGCCCGATGCTCCTCCGCTAAACCAAGTCTTGGTGCCATTGTTGCTCTTTCCCAGCTTCTGGTAGACCCCAGAAGTCACCAGTGCCTCTGCAGCTTAGACGAGTTATCTTACCATCTCTGGCCACTTTTAGAACACAACCTATTGGGGTAACAGAGTAGGCAGAAAAGATCCAGGACAACTATTACTTCAGCACACGGATACAGGCACTGTGCACATCTTTTATCCTACACTGTTGTGCAAGTTTCAGAATCCCTGTTCTCTGCAGACCAGACGAGGCTTGGGCCTCAGTCATGGGAGTCTGCACTCTCCTGTGAGATCCAGGTCTGGGCCTTGGCATTTGGTTGCTGGGTAACTTCAGGAAAATCACTGAATTTGTCTAAGCTTCTTGATCACCTGAAGAACAATCAAATGTCTTCATTTTTTTGCACCCAGTAAGTGTGAGCCTCCAGGCATTGGACAGCTATAAAGTGCTGTCCATTTTGGGGGGTCCAAGGTTTAAATGCAAAAGGAGAGCTTGGGAGACCACTCCTTGGGTTAAAGGGCTTGCCACGTGATCCTCATGACCTAAGTTAGATTCCTGAACTGTCCACCCAGAGTCGAATGTGGTAGCTTGCATCTGTGACCACAGCACTCGTTTGGGGAGACAAGTGACTGAGGCAGGGGCTTACACCAGGGTCCATGGTTCTGAAGTATACAGCGTGACAGCAATAGGAGGAGACCGTCTCCTCCAAATGGGGAAATACGCAGCCTGATTCCCAAAAGCTTCCACACGCGTGCTGTAGCACAGGTGCTCACACATTAAATACGTAAAAAAAAAATACAGCAAAGCAAATGCAAAAGGCAGGGTTACTGGATGGAGACTGCTGAGCCAGCCCACTGAGGCCGGCGAGGTGCCTTCGGATTGCCCATTTCCACAGAGCCACTCGCTGGGCATACCTAAGTGTCGGGAAGATTCTTTACAGCCATGGCAATGTTTGCATTCTTTGATTTGCTCTGAACACAGTGACCCCTCTTGAATTAGTGTCTGTTGGCTCATTGGTGGTCGTGACATGGTCAGAGAGACTAGACCATCCTAAGGTTAGAGCATAGGATGGGCAAGTCAGATTCTATTTATTAAACTTTTGAGTATTTAATTAACAATGAGGGATGGGGAGATGGCTCAGTGGACAAGGTGCTTGCCCTGTAAGCCCTGGGATCTGAGTTCAGAACCCTAGTAGCCTCAGGCTCCTGTGGCAGATGCCAGCCATCCCGCCGCTGGGGTTGGGACATAGAGAAAGGAGGATCCCTTGGGCTCACTGGCCAGTCAACCAAGCCAAAATGGCCAGATCCAAGCTAAGCAAGAGCTCCTGTCTCAATCACCATGGTGGCAAGAGATGAAGGACATTCAACGTGGCCTTCTGCCCTATGTCTGCATAAGTGCATATGTATCCTTCTCCAAAATTAACTAACTTTTAAAAAACACTGAAAGCCAGGTGTGGTGGTGCACACCTTTAATACCAGCACCTGGGAGACTGAGACAGGTGGATCTCTCTGAGTTTGAGGCCAACCTGGTCTAAAGAGTAAGTTCCAAGACAGCCAGGGCTACATACTGAGGGTCCATCTAAAAACCAGACAAAACAAATATTGGAAATACATCTGAGTTGTTAGTTTGTAACCTAGACAACCCGAGATTGAGTGTTCTCATTATCCAATCAATGGGTGGTGTCTTTATGGCTGTCTCAGGTCGGTGCAGAGTCTAAGTGAATGCTCAGACCAACAAGGGAGGTGTGTGACATCCCAGGGCACAAAATTTGATTGACAAGTTCTCCTGACTAGGTTCTAAATATGTGACATTATTTTCAGAGAGGGGGTTTCCTGAGGTGGGAAGGTTTCTGTGTCTTTCAGTCTTGAAGGGTTTTGTTCAAGGCATCTTCTGCTTGTCCTCGGCATCAGTTTTGTACCTGCTTGACCAGGCCCTGGGAGGGAGGCTGCTTTGATCCAGCCCCGATGTGGGATCCCATGTCTTTCTGCTTTTCCATGGGTTTGCTCAAAGGGGATGGGAGTAGGAGAAAGAAGGAGAAGGCATATATATATTCTTCTGGCTTCTTTGGGCCAGCATGTCCTAAGTCTGATGTCGCCTGGCCCAAGAGTCTTTCTGGATACCAATCTTAGGCCACCACAGTGTTCCTTGTTGGTGTCTTGAACATCACTGCTATCTTTTAAAAATATCTGTTTAAAATTTTTAATTATAGGTATGTGAGTGTGTGTGTGTGTGTGTGGGGGGGGTATACTCACATAAGTGCAATGACCAGACAGGCCAGAAGGCAGCAACAAAATCTGGGCAGCTGTGGTTACAACTGCTTGTGAGCCATTGGATTCGGGTCCTGGGAACCAAACTCAGGTCCTTTGTGAGAATGGAACAAGCTCTTAAACAATGAGCCGTCTCTCATCTTTTGTGATGTGAATGTGTGTGTGTTGTTATGTGTCCATGTTCGTGTGTGTGTGTGTGTGTGTGTGTGTGTGTGTGTGTATGAGAGAGAGAGAGAAAGAGAGAGAGAGAGAGGGAGAGGGAAGGAGAGAGAGAGAGAGAGGGAGAGAGAGAGAGGGAGAAAGAGACAGAGAGGGAGAAAGAGACAGAGAGAGAGAGGGAGAGGGAGAGAGAGAGAGAGAGAGAGAGAGAGAGAGAGAGAGAGAGAGAGAGAGAGAGAGAGAGAGCCTGTGTGTATGTGCACAGAGGCCAGCGATCAATGCCAGTTGTCTCCCTCTCTTCTTGTCCACTTTATCCCTGGCTCAGGGTCTCTCACTGACTCAAAACTTGCCCAGGTGTATAGTCTAATTTCCCGGCTTGCTTTGGGTATTCTCCACCTCCACTCCCCGACTACTGGAATTACAGGCAGGTTGCTGCATTCCCTCAGCTCTTAGGCTGGTGCTGGGGATCTGAATTCTGCTCCCACACTTGTGTGGCAATCACTCTAACCACTGAGCAGCCTCCCGCTCCATCTCCCATCTTCACGCTGCCCTCTGTTGCTCTTTTTCCCGTCATACCACGGATTATGCCAGGCATCCCCTGCCCAATCAACCAGCGGATGCAACAGGACCACATGGCACTGTCTTGGAGAATCCCGGGAAGCCAAGAGACAGCATGGGGTTGGGATCAAAACTGTGGATGAACTGCCCAGGCATCATTCGGTAAATATTTGCCAGAAGAAGAGATTAACCTTTGTTTAGTCACTGACAAAGCTAAAAGAAAAAAAAAAATCAATACGTGTTTAAATATCTGTCTTAGAAGAAACAGAAGTCGAACACAGATTAACTACCTTCGTTCTTCAACTTGCATCGGGATGTAGGCAATTTTTACATGGATGGCAATGTTGAGATATCACGATTTCTGGGGGGGGGCAGAAGAGAGCAATGGATTCCAATAGTGATGATAATGCCAACATCAGCAAAGGCTGTTGCTGGGTGCAGGGGCTCGAACATCTCATCTGTCACTCAAAACCACATTTTAAAATAAAGCTAAAAAAAAACCAATAGTGTATGCATGTATGCACACTTTTGCACAGGTGCGCTTGGAGTACAGAAGGGGTCCTCAAACTCCGGCAGCTAGAGTTATAGGCGGTTTTGAGCTGGGAGTTGGGAGCAAAGACGGATGCTCTGCAGAGCAGCAATTGCTCCTCATCACTGAGCTGTCTCTCCAAAACTGCATAATGGCACATTTCTGTATGGAGACTTGCTCTGTGGATAAGGACGCTAAAGTTTAGGGACATCCAGGGACTCCGACTCAGTCTCACAGTTGCCTCTCAGTGTCGGCACATGTTGAGTATGCCAGGGCTGTGGAGATGGCTCAGTCGGCACAGAGCCAGCTGGACAAGCACGATGGCCTGAACTTGACCCCTTGAACAAGTGAAAAAGCTGGGTGTGGTGGCAAACGTGCTTGTTATCTCAGTGTGGAGGGGACAGGGACAGCCTAGGTGAGTCAGTCCCTGTCAGAGATTCTGTCTCTAAGATGATAGATGGCCCCTTCATGAAGAATGGCACCAAGTTTAGCCTCTGGCACACACACACACACACACACACACACACACACACACACTCACCACACACAGCATAGTGACAAGGGGATGAAGTATTTCAGGAGGAAGAAAATGATATATTTAACATTTGAACAAAGCAGTCCACATCCTGTTTGGTTTCTTCCACAAGGTGGCATTACAGGTGGATGTACCTGGAAAGGCTAGTGACGTGCTGGAGAGAGGAGGGAGGGAGAGAGGGATGGAAGTTAGAGGGCCCAATCTGATCATTTGTTATCTCTACTTTACTACTGAAACAGGAAGTTTGCTTCTAGGAGAAGACCTTTATTTCTGTCCACAGGCCTTGAACTTAACCTTAAAGACATTCCTTTCTTTGCCCTGCCTCCTTCTTATCTTTCTGTGGCTGAGAACTCCACTTCCTTTCCCCACTAGTCTGCCACGTCCCTTCTCCTGGACCCTGAGTCCAGGGACTCTTTGTCCAATGGAATGTAGGAAATGTGAGAGCCATGAGAGTCTGAGCCAGACCCAAGACACCTGCTGGCTTTTGTTCTCAGAACTCTGTGTCACCCTGGGAACCAGTTGGGTCAGCCTGCCACAAAGCTATGTCCACATGGAGAAGAACTACTCACCATCCCCAAAGCCAGGCAAGACCAAACAGCCCTCAGTCAAGCCCAGCCCCGTGGACCTATGGTGCCCCAAAGGAAGTAAATGGTCCTCATTTTGAACAAGCATGTTCAGGGATGGATCTCCATGGCTACCCTCAAGTGCTGTTTCCTTTTGTCTAAGTTGCCGAGAGTCAGTCGCTTTTATTTGTAGTTCCAGAAATTTAACTGCCTCATCATCAATGATTTGGCACGGTCACCAGAGGTTAAAAACAAGAGGGAGAAAGAGACAGGGTCTCTAGAAGCTGTTGTGGGTGACACTTGTGACCACAGGCCTCCTGCCCAGCATGCTTCCGGCTTCTGGCTGCTGTGGATAAGTTACAGAACTGGTCTTGCTCTTCGCACTATGATGGGTCACACCTTAGGGACCTCTAACTTGAACCTTGCCATGGTGTTGTGCGAATGTACAAGACTAAGGTCGTAGGTATGTCCCCCTCTTATCTACTCAGAAAGCTTTTCATAACAGAGCACAGTGTGTCCTCAGCAGAATAAGAAAGTCCATGTTTACAAAAGGGGGCGTGTTCTACGGAATGATGGGCCATGGTCTTCTGCAAAGATAAACCCTTGCCAAGGAACACCTCCCTCGCGACTGTCCCTGCTCCTCCAGCTTGGTCATTTCTCCACACGAGGACATATTCAGTGAGCTTCTTGCCCTGCTTCTCAGACACGGGGACAGTTGACTGCTCACAGGTCCTGGCAGAATCACACTTTGCCATAAAGGTCATTGTGTTTGTGATTACGGTATGTCTTAAACACCTTCTTACTTGATTGTCTCTCCCTGTCTGTGGTGAGTTTCAGAGTTACTGCGATTCTGCTTATACCCACTCTCCTTCCACTGCAGATAACCAGACAACAAGGAAAACCACAGAGATCAGACCCGATACCAGACCTAGCTCAGGGGTGCTGGCCCATCAACTCACTCACTCTTCCTGGGCATTGGGGAGGTCAGATTCATGCTGAACACTGACAGGCTGGTCCCTTTTGGTTTGTAGCAGATTCCGCAGTGGCAAGTCACTGTCTGGGTCAGGCTGCAGTGAGGTTGTCTGGCTAGATTCCTGGGTCCTTTCAGATATCCAGACTGACCAAGGCCGCACCCATGTCTCCAAAACATTAACAGCCAGGTCAACAGCTATCCAGTTGGGCTTGTCATTAGGTCAGGGCTAGCTTCAGGGCACCCTGCGGACCGAGTGTGAGCCTACCATGTCATCATGGAGTCTCTGACATATCCAAGTGGCTGTGGTGGATATAATCTAAGCAACTTCAATGGATACCTGTGTACATCAAGAAAGTAAAGAGGTAAATGTTGACAATCAGCAGGATTATAGCAGGGACTGGAGAAGAGACCCAATTTCAGAGCTGTGGCAGTGTGAAGGAGAATCTGGGGTCTGGGAACAGGGTGTCTGCTAGAACTGGGAGTTGCCTGCCCTGGTTTTCTCCCAACATCCCTAACTCCGTCCTACACGGAGAACAGTCCTTCCAGTGGCTCCAGCCTCTGCTGTGGCTTCACGGTTTCGAGAAGCCTGTTCTTTGATGTGTCCTTAGAGATCCTCAGGAGTAACTGCTGAGTGTGTTTCACTGTACATTGTTCTGAGGGTAACCATCAGCTTTAGCCATCGGTATTAGCTATGGCCACTTGAAAATTAAAAACAAAACAAAACAAAAATCCCTAGATCTAGGGCTGTGGAGTGGAGGGGTCAGTGGTTAAGAGCATGTGCTACTCTTTCGGAGAATCCTGGTTTGTTTCCTAGTGCCCTCAAGATGGCTCTCAACCATCGGTAAGTCCAGTTCCAGGGAATCCGGTGCCTTCTGGCTTCTGCAGTCACCCATGTGGTATGCAGACATACATGCAGGCAAACTCGCTCTCATAAATTAAAAATAAAATGAATATATCCTTAGAGGTATCTCCATGAACTCTGCTGCCAGATAACCAGAGCACAGTAGAGGCGTTTATCCAAAACTCCTTAGTTTTCATCTCTAAAAAATCTCTGAACTATAAATGTTTTTGATTTTCATAATTTATTTAGCAGAAATATCACATCAAAATTGAGCAGAGACTCTACCCCTTTTGGAACCCCCTGGGGATGAGGATCAGTTGGTAAAGTGCTTGCCATGGGACCATCAGGATTTGAGCTTGACCCCAGGATCCACATAAAAATTCAGGGTCGATGCTGTGCACTTATTATCCCAGTGTGGGGAGGCAGAAACAGCAACACCATGGGGCTTGCTGACCACATAGTCTAGTCAAAAGAATAGGCTAGTGAAACACACTGTCTCAAAGAGCAAGGTGGTGGTTAGGTGAAGAAAACACCTGATAGAACCCCCGGCCTGCAACATGCACACACACACACACACACACACACACACACACACTAACACACACTACGCATACACACCCCAACACATATGCACACATTCACTACACATGCACACATGCACACACACAAACACACACACTAACACACACTACGTATGCACATCCCCACGCATATGCACACATTCACTACCCATGCACACATGTACACACACATACACACGTACACACTGCACACAATTCACATACCCCACACACATATATGCGCACATTCACACACATACCACATATACATATACATCCTACACACATGTGTATATACATGCACACACCACACACTTGCATACATGTACACAGATACATTTTTAAAATGTCTGAGAAAGATCTCATGTTGTAACAGAGTTCCACGGTGAAATAGTTATATCTTTTAAGAATTGTAGGTGACCCCTGTGCATTTAAGACATGGCTATGGAGATCATTTCTCCCTCTAAAACCTGAAAAATTCTGCATTTCAAAACACACCTACTCAAGGAGCTCTGAATGAGAGGTTTTATAGGCCTGTCTAAATAAAGACACTGGCCCTTCAGCTATGAAAGATTCCAGTCAGAAGGCAATTGGGTTCCGCCTCAGCTTTCCTTCCACCCGTTAGGCATAGCTTGATAATTTACATTATTTCTTTATTTAGTCCATTCGCGATCCATCTGAGTGACTAGACGCCAGCATAATAGGACAATGTCCCCGAACAGGATGGGCTCGTTATACACCCGGCTCCTAATTCTGTCTTTTCTGACTCTAACCACAGAGGGAGGAAAGAACACAGCAGAAACACACCCGCACTCCTCTGTCTAATAGGATGGTGTTGTCAGGGGACAGTGGTATGATAAGGCTCCCATACGTTGATGCCCTAACAATGTGTGGCGAATGGGAACGGTAACATTTAATAAGCACGTCAGGGTAATTAGTTAAGTCACTTGTCAATTAAGTAGATTACCTAATAGCTCATTTGTCTCTTGGAGCAGCAGGCTTTGTGCAAAAGCAGTCAAGGAAAACTTATTTGGAAGGGATGGCTTCCTGCAGGAGTATGCTCCAGCCTGGCTGCTGGGTGCAGCCGGGGCCTCGCGGCTGCTCTCAGCTTCCTTAAGAGCTCTCCAAAGAGACGCAGCTGGTGTGTATTTCTCAAGATCGTTTCCTTTCATTTCTCAAGCTTCTTCTCCCTTCCTCTGCTCCCTCTCCGTTGTTCTTTAATTCTCTCTTTTTCCTCCCCCCTCTCTCCCTCCCTCATTCCCTTCTTCCGTTTTCATTCCTCCTTTCTTTCCTCCCTCCCCCTCCTGCATCTTTGCTTCTATCTTTCCCCTCTGCTTTCCTTTCTTCCTTTCTCTTTCTCTTATTCTTTCTTTTCCTCCCTCAACTCCCTTTCCTCTCTCTCTCTCTCTCTCTCTCTCTCTCTTGTTCATTCTTATTCTTCCAATCCTTTGTCCCCCAACCCCTCTTTTCCTATTTTGCTCCGTGTCTGATTTTATCTTGGGTCTGGAGCCAACCAATAAGCCCTCTAGACTTTCTGAGAGAAAAGGTAAAATCGAGACTACCTGCAGGACTTCATAAAAGACCAAAACCAGATTTCTTTATTTTTTTTTATCACTTAAACTATGCAGAATTCATGCTGGTTCCTCAGCTACAAGGTCACACTTGATGGTCTGGCTGGTGTCAGCTGCCCTTGTGTTGGTCCATGCCGAAGTTGGTAACTTCCTAATTCAAAATGGCCAAATTCTCATCCCAGACATGGAAAACCTCCCAGCATCCTCCCGGCACCCTGAATGTACGCCTAAGTGCAGAGGCCACAGAACCAAACAGCTTGCCTTTGGAGCCCAGCCTGGCCGCAAAGAACACTTGGGGTTTGGGACTGTTCAGCACTGTGTTTTTTTTTTTTAATTATTATTATTTTAGTTTTTTTTTTTTTTAAAAGCAGCCATCTGAGGGAAGGTTAAACTGAGACACAGAAGAAGAAGAAGGCTTATAGGGTAAAGGTGCTTTCAGTCAACCCTTATGACATGAGTTCAAATCCCCAGAACTCACTTTGTCTACT
The DNA here is from genome assembly GCF_903992535.2 of Arvicola amphibius. Classification (NCBI taxonomy): domain Eukaryota; kingdom Metazoa; phylum Chordata; class Mammalia; order Rodentia; family Cricetidae; genus Arvicola; species Arvicola amphibius. The sequence goes on from NC_052051.1 coordinate 8,909,887, forward strand.
GACTGTTGTCTTCCTACCTCCACAAGTGTGCAGACAGTCAGACAGACGACAGACAGACAGACACACACACACACACACACACACACACACACACACACTGTAATGTAAAAACAGTAAAAATAAAAAAAGTTATTTAACATGGCACAAAGATAGGACTGCTGAAAGTTAACTTGTTCCCATCGCTTTGGTACCATCCATCGGGGCAGGAGAAGGGAAGTTTCCCATTTTGGAGAAACGATAAGCCAGGAGTCTGTTTCCTGGTCCCCGGAGCCATTTGGTGGTAGAGAAAGTGCCAAAAGGAGAGACGCACTCAGAAGATATACTTGGGCACCTTCCGAGTGCGCTTCTGCAAACAGGATGCTGTAAATGTCTCCTTGGAGAGTGAGCCTGCCAGCCGGTGGGTCTCAGTTTCGACTTCTGATTTAGAGCCTTTCCCTTAAGTTCAGATAGGTTTGCCTGCCTTCTGCGACGATCTTACTTCAAGCCAAGCCCCGAGCGCTACAGAAAGGTTCTCCCGACCCTCACACACCCTCGTGCGATGTGATACAGAGCAGGGTATTAAAGAGGTTTCCTGTTTCAGTTTCCTCCTTGGCACCACCAGCCAGGCGGAAATCTCTGAAGACCTTACTTAGCATGCACAGGCAAGAGCTGAACCAGGGCGAGAGGCAGGATGACTGGCGGAGACTCCTCCCCTCTTCCCTCCCTCTCTTTCTCTCGCTCCCTTTCGCCATTCTCCCATTCTTCCGGCCGGCCTTCCGCCAACAGTAAAGCGCACTCAGGTTACACACAGCCTTCTTTGGAAAGCCCCCTTTTAATGATCTGGCAGCCCGAAAGAAAGGAAGAGAAAAAAAATCCAATCCCTCTTCCCACAGCTTCCGCAAGCCCCAGTGATAAATGACACCTGTCATTCTGTCACAGACAAGCGGCACAGACAGGGATGTCAGTGATGGATGGCTCGCTAGTACAGGAAATCAACTTTTCCCCCCCCCAAAGGGGGGAAAAATCTAAAAGAGCTGACCAGGGCATTGTCACGAGCTGGTTTCCCCTCCCAGACAGATGGAAACAGAGACTGAAAAGTTTGAACTTAGAAAAGGAAAAAAAAAAAAAGATCCAAACAAGGGGACTAGGCTCTGGAGAGAAGCTGGCATCCAGCAGGCCACACAGAGTGCAGGCATGGCTGAGTGCTTTGTACCGTGCGGGACATGGGCCAAGTGTACCTCTGCTGGTGACCGGTGGAGCCAGGGCTTGATCCTTGCCTTATGGGGGTTCTGCTTTCCTTGGGAATCTCAGGGGGAAACAGTGAGTCAAATTGGAGATTTGTTTGCTCCAACAGCACCCCATTTTACCTGGCCCCCAAGACAATAACATTCCCAATGGCTGTTTCCCTGGGGATTCCTGCTGCACAGAAATTGCCACCCGAAGACGAACAGCTTTGTTTACTTGCGCTGATGGCAATCATGGCTATGAGCAGGAACGGCTTCTTTACTCTCCCCCCATTTCCCACCCTCCTCTCACCCCATCATCCATATATATTAGACCCGAAACCATCTCTATTCCATCAGTCCGCAGGCCACATCATGTCTATCCACCCGAGGCTCAACCGAGGAAGACAAACCCAGCCACATCCAACAGACCCTGACCACAGACTGGAGCATGGCTTCCGTACTAATTCACAACAGAAAATTAAGAAACGGACAAATTGTTATTCCTGTGTGGAATATCACAGAGTTGGGGTAGGTGAAGTGTTGAGTAGCACCCCGGTTTCCACTCACTAGGGCTGAATAGCGCTCCGTACCAGTGAGACCAAGAGAAACATCTGTGGGTGTCACTGGACGTCCCCTGGGAAACAAAGTTGCCCCAGTCAAGAAATCTTACCTTAAAAGTTTGAAATCAACCCAGGAAAGGTCACTTTCATGGGATGGACTGAAGCTGGCGTGTTAAGTGGTCTGATCGAGACAAACTCTCAGGGCTCTTCCCAAAGAAACACTCACTTCCCCAGGTTTGTGCAAATTTTCCTACTCAAGCTTTATGACAACCAGAATGTCCCATTGCCAGTTATTTTGCGTGTGTCTTGTGTGAGGTGTGACTGAACTGAATCCTGGATGCTGGAGAGGGAAGCAGGTTTAGCACAGGCAGAATGGCTCGCCAGGGTAAGGGGAGATGGAGCCTTCATTGAAGTGCTTGTCATGCCAAGCCCAAGTGCCTGTGCTTGGACATCCAGAGACTACAGACTTGGTGGTGCACATCTGTAATCCCTTGTGAAGCAGCGGTGGGTGTACCTCTGCAATTCACTGGTCATCCTGTTTGGGCTCAGTAAGAATCGTTTCTCAAAAAAAGAAAAGAAAAAAGACGGACAGACATTGAGGGAGACACTGGATGCTGATTTCTTGCCTGCATGCACACACACACCGCACACAAACACCAAACACACCCGTACACACCATACGCACACAAACACACCACACACACCACACCACACACACGAACACCACACAAACACCCGTTTACACCATACACACCTGAACACACCACACACACACACACACACTAGACACATAATACCACACACACTCATACACACCATACATGCACAAATATATCAGATACATACCAGACACAACCACACACACCCATGCACACCATACATGCACAAACACACCAGACACACACACTACACACACCCATGCACACCATACATGCACAAACACACCACACACACTACACACACCCATACACACCATACATGCACAAACACACCAGACACACACCAGACACATACACCACACACACCATATACACATCACTCACACACCACACACACACACACACACACACAAATACACCACACACACAAATACACCACACACACACACACACACACACACACACACACACACACACCACATGTACAAACACAATCTTCAGTTTCAGTTGCACCACCTCAGTGTTCTGAGACAGCGGTCATGGCCACACGTCTCGTTTCCAATGGTATCATGAAACGACTTTTCATGCTCTGAAAATTTTAAATTATGACTTATTAAGCACTAGAACTAAACATTTTTGACTATTTAGGCTTGGGGTTTGAATTGAAGCAAGTAGGGTTGAAGTTACACCCTTCTGTCTGGGCCATCCTTGTAAGGTGACAACCCGAAACTGTTAACATACAAATCCTCTCAATGGAGTTCACACAGCTGTATTCAAAAACATTCTCTGACCTCCCCACTAAAACATGGGATGAAAAGAAGGCTGAGCCTGTTTCCAGACACCACATAAAATATCTCAGGTTGTCACCCATCAGCTGTCACTGAAAGAGATCAAAGTTAATTTGAGAGACACAGATAGATTGATCCATGTAAAGCCGTTAATGGGAACCACATGGGAAGACAGAGAAACAACAGGCAATAAGCTGAGCTGTGATCACAAAGAACAAAAACAAAAAACATGTCATGAATACACGGAGCACAAAAACCAACTCCAGCAGAATGGAGGCAGACAAGACCTCAGATACTTAGGCGAGATTAGGGACCACCTTGGGATGCTCCCACTGCCCTGGACCACAAAAGAATCTGCCCTTTGGAAAGACGATCGGACATCCAGAAACACTAGGCAAATGATTCTTATTCCAGTTACTAGTGCTAGCTCTGAAGTCACTTTCCTAAGGATCTCAGGTCGGAGTGTGGCTATCCCTCATCCCCTCCCCCGCGCACCCTCCCAGCAAGCCTGGCGGAATTTGTTCTTCATTGCCTTTGGTTTCTATCTTGGTCAACTGCAGACAGCCCATTCTTTGTTCGCGCAGCCCTGCCTTGCTTACCAATAGGGATCCTAATAAATTTTTATGCTGTTATAGGATTTTTTTCCCCTGCCTCATCTTCACCGTCTGGTCTTGCATCATGTTGAGGGCAATTACACATTTATTTATTACATAGCCTCAAATATAAAACCACGAAAACTCTACCAAAGACAGCAGCTTTTCAATCATCCATCAAGAGAGACCCGTTTCCAAAGACAATCCCCCTTCTGCATCCTGAAAGTCATTACTCACTCAAGAAAGCCTATTTCCAAGGCCTCCTTCATCTGTGGGTATTGTTAGGCAGGGTGTGTGCCAAAGTGTTGGTTGGGGAACTTGGGAACACGATGCTCCCTTTGAGGACATGATTAGGAGGTACGGGCACCAATTTAGGCTTTGTCTATATGAAGCCTAAACAGTCCACAGAGAAATGAAGCTGTCCGGTATGCCACTGACAGATTTAGCTACATCTACATGAGGTCAAACTGTGTCCGTGTGTCCCGTGGATCCCCAGGACACTGACATTTACTGGCATTCATGCTGAGTATCTGAGGATTGGAGATCGACAACAGGGGCACGCTCCTTACTGTGGGGTGAGACTCAAGGGGCAGGACTCTGACCTGACCATAGCTCTAAAATGGGCCTGTGTGCTACAAGACCTGGATTCCTCCTCACTCATCCGTCCTGCTGCCCAAAGGCTCTCGGCAGCCCGAACCCGCCATCTCCTGACATTTCTAGAGTGACTCGCTCTCGGTTTCTTTAGTGTTACGAGGCAACATCATCCCCTAGTTTTTACGTTTCCTCTAAAACAAGACAGTAAGAAGCTCCAAGTGTGTTTTGTATATCACCCCATTCCATCACGATTACTACCCCAAGATAACACTCACCCACAGTTGGCCTTAGCCATGACCTGTCCATGTATCTGAGGCGTGTACCCCTCTCCATGATGCACGCTTACTGGGAACATCTGCAGTCCTCTGGGTCCAGGAGAGAGTTTGGGTGGGGGGGAGTGTCTGGGTGGGGGAGTATCTGGGTTGGGGGAGTGTCTGGGTTGGGGGAGTGTCTAGGTAGGGAGCAGTATCTGGGTTGGGGGAGTGTCTGGTTGGGGGAGAGTGTTTGGGTGGGGAATAGTGTCTGGGGGGTGTCTGGCTGGGGGTGTGTGTCTGGGTGGGAGTGTCTGGGTGGGGGAGAGTATCTGGGTGGGGGGAGTATCTGGGTTGGGGGAGTGTCTGGGTGGCTGCGTCAGTGGGAATTTGGGAAGTTCACACCCCTGAGAGTTAATTTTTTGGTGAGGACAGAGGCAATTTGGTGAAAATCACCCTGGCCTTCACCTTCATCTAGGAATATTCTGAAGTGTGTTCTCTACTGAATGACCATGAGCCGGCTGCCCACAGTACTAACTCAAAGGGGAGCATCTCTGCTGTCGGTGCCTTTCCCTTCTCTCTTTTCTCCTCCCTCGACTGATGCTTTCTGGATCAAGTATTTGAACCCCAGTAGATTTTGGTTAGTTTTTAGATCTTTAATTTTTTTAATTTATTTTGAATTGTGTGTATGTGCCTGTATCCGAGGGTGGGTATGTTCAAATGAGCGCAGATGTCCTCAGAGGCAAGAAGTGGGTGTCAGGTTCCCCAGACCTGGAGTTATAGACAGTTGTGAGTCATTTGAGGTGGGTGCTGGGAACTGAACTGGGGTCCTCTGCAGAGGCAGCTCCTATTCTGAATTGCTGGGTCATCTCTCCTGCCCCGGACTCCCAGTGAGTGACATTCTAGGGAAACAAAGTCAACACGCCTGTGCATATAAACAAAGGCACAGACACACCTGATCCCTTGTCCCAGAAAAGAGCCTTGCTCCACCACCCTCACACTAACCCATGAGGCTTGTGTGAGCACTGGGCCCTGGGACTGCTCCCTCCGAAGGGAATGAGGGTGGCCTGTTGTGAAATAATCTTTTTGTACACTGTGAAGATGCGTCACTGTTATTGGTTTAATAAAAAGCTGAACAGCCAATAGCTAGGCAGAATTTCCAGACGCAGAGGATGAACGCTGGGAAGAAGAAGAACAGAGATGCAAGAAGTCTCCAGCAGACGGGAAGGGAACAGAGATGCCAGAGGAGAGGTAAAGCCACAAGTCACGTGACAGCACGAAGATGAGTAGAAATGGGTTAATTTAAGTTATACGAGCAAGTTAGAAACAAGCCTAAGCTATCAACCGAACTTTCATAATTAATAATAAGTCTCCATGCATTTTTGGTGAGCTGGAGGCCCAAAGAAAATTCCCTCTACAGCGCCCTCTACAGGCTTCGTCTCCTATGTACGGATCAGAGGCATCATGGGAGAAATTGCTCTCTGACTAGCTTCCTGGGAGGGGTGTGGCCACTCAGGATGGTGGACACTGGGACTCTCCACATTTACTCACACCGTGTGTGGACAATTGTATCTTGACTCAGTTCTTCGAAGGGAAAGCCTTTAAAATGCATAGATTAGATTCAATGTGCCTACAACGTTATGATTAAATTATGTATTATGTATTTAATCATTATACAACTGAACACAGTTGATACCACCTAGCGCCACACTCTTTGTTTTGTCTGAGACAGCCTTGCTAGAAAGCCTGACAGAAACACAGCAACAGAAGAGAGGTAGGCACAGTCCATCACAGAGGGAAGACACAGGGCTGGTGCCTCTATGGGTTTATGGCTTTGAACTCTGTGGTCCTCCTGTCTCCAGCTCCTGAGGGCTGGGATTACGTGCCATTGCCCCTGGCTGGTGTCACAGATTTTGTTTCATTGTATTTATGGTATTTATGTCTATGTCCTCACAGAGTCGACAACCTGCTGAGCTTGCAAGTTATGGGAATGTGGCTTTTCAGGATGAGTGAGTTCAGATCTCCATGAGTATTATGGGCTGTTGGTCAGGTTCTTTGATGTCTCTGTGCCTCAGTTTCCTCACTGATATAAAAGGGAATAACAAAATATCTAACAGATTGACGGGCACAGGAGCCAGTAAGTAGCAATCCCTGAGAAAGTATTAATTATTATTACAAACCAATTCTACAGCCAAATTATTACAATCATTTCCACAAAGAGCATTTCTCACAGGGATCCAGTAAATATTTAAGGCCAAACTTCCCAGCTTTTAGTGATGAGGACACCTTAAAATTTCCAGAAATTTCCATGAAGGAAATTGCCTCAGATTCTAGTAAACACAGACTAGTAAATTCTAGTAAATTCTGAAGCCAGTTAGCCAGCCTTGTGGGGAGGTCTGAGGTATAATGTCCCTTGTGCCTTCCTTTCATGGGCCCCACTGTGACTCCTGCTTTAAATGGGAGATGTTTCTAATTCCAACACCTATAAGCCATCCCCAGGTAAGAGTCTGGCCTTGCCAGCAAAGTCCACGCTTGCTGTTCTATCAGGACAGCTGAGCCCTTGTTCCATGCTGCCAGTCTCTAGCCCCTCCCCCTTCTTTAGACGAGAAGACCCCATTTTTCTGGATACACCTGGCTTTGACTTGGTCTTAAGCCCTGTTTAAAGTGGGACCAGTCACGTGACTTAGACACACCCAATCACAACAAAGTCTGCTTCTGACTGCTGTAATTGGTGAAAGGGTGATCAGGTGACCTGATTGGGATCGCTGAGAGAGCGGTTGACTAACCGGACCCAGGTGCAATGTCTTTTGCCGCACAACAAGCCCAGTTACCTCTACCTTAAGCAACCAGAAGGAACTGGAGGATAATTTAGCAAGTGGATAAGAGCTGTTCCATACTGTAGGCCCTGTACCCTTGCGCATGCTAATCATATGAACGGGCATGTCAATCATATGAACCGGCTGACCAGCTTTTCACTCTTTCTTTTATCTTAAGCCAGTCACAAAGGACTTTTAAATAATTAGCAACAGGAAAAAAAAATCCTGACCAGGCATAAATCCTCAAGTATGAAGGCAGGTGATGTCGCAAGCCTTTCCAGCTGAACTCCGGACTCCCTCCCTGACCCAGCTGCCAATAATTTGAGCCCACGTGCTGGCGGCCTGTGCCTCGTGGCTGTGTGGTAAGTGCCACCTCAGCACAGGATCCCCATCAACACTCCTTCCTGGTGTCTGAGACTTGCCCAGCCTTATCTCCTATCAGCAGAAGCACTTCATCACGCTGACACCCCGCTAGGAGGAATGAGTAAGTGTGAAGTGCTGGAGGTCACAGAGAAGTTAACCCGAAGGATCCTGGCATAGGAGCCACGCTTCCTGGGCCCTGATATGTCTGGAAAATGTTGCAGACATCTCTGCGGCGGGTGCCCCTTGCCAGCGCGCCCTGACAGTACTTCGAAACGGTTAAATATGCAACTGTCAACAAGGCCCTGTCTTAATAACCAAACTTGAGGCCTTTTATCCTGGAAGATTTATGAAGTAATTTTAAAGAGATCCAAGCAAACATCTGTCAATAAATTGAATGCCGGCTACAGGATTTACAAGCAAGACAAGAATTTCTCATTAAGTGCACATTAACACAATGGGGATCATAAATAGAAGGAGGCCAAGATGCGGAGCCTCTCAAGCTGTCATTAAAACACTAGCTAAGAACCAGTGAGGAGGGGATGGAAGGGCCTAGCCTGCCACCCTAGGCTCCAGGCTCCCCCCCATCCTACCCCGGAGAGAGAAGTGTATGCTAGAGACCTTGGGAAGTAGGCTGCTGGCCCCCAGTGGCCCCTCGCAGTCCCCTGGCCATGGGGACTTCAGTTGCCTTCTTCCTGGGTCCTGGTGTAACCACAGGTTCACTCTGCCCTGGCCTACCGTAGAATGGTGCTCTTCATCCCTGATTTTCAGTGGTTTGACTTCCATATCCCCTCTGCCATGGAAATGTGTCGTGCTAAACAACCTTCGCCGTTCACTCAATCACACGTAGAAGGGAGAAGCTTGGGAGAGCGTTCGGAGCCTGGTGGGTCTACATCGTATCTTGTTTCCCACTTTCCTTGGGGTGAGTCTCCCCAGAATGCTTGGCTTCTAAAGCCCACTCTCCCCCTAAAGCATCGCACAGCCGAGAGCCACCAAAAGCAGACAGGACCCCCGAGGGGTGACAAGACTAGACCAGACAGGAACAAAGGCAGCGCTTGCTCTGCCACATCAGGGACTATAGGAGGGCTAGGTGACAAAAGATGAGAGACTGTAGCTGGGTGGAGCATCAGAAGCAGGGGACGGAGTAGGATCCACTGGTGCTGTGATGGAGTCAGAGTTGGCCACTGCTCTCTCAACACGCCAGGTTATTAAACAATATTGTCCTATGTGTGGATACATCATACTTGCATGGCTAGCTCTCTGCATTCTGGAACTTAGCATCCTTGGGTATAACCAACTGTAGATGGTGAATATCCCCATGAAAGATGGAAGACTGTGTGTGTTCTGAACACGTGCAGGCGTTTCCCTTGTTGCCAACACTAAGCTATACAGAGTTGAGACTGTATTAAAGTATCCTAATTCATCTAGGTGGTTTAAGATGGGCACGAGGAAGATGGAAAGGATTCTATGGAAATGTTGGGCCACTTTCTGAGAGGAGCCTGAGGGTTTGGTATTTGGAAGAGTCCTGGCACCAGGTCCCTTAGCACACCAAGGAAGCCTGCATTTGCTTATGTGTTACCCCCTTCCTTGGTTTCTCTCTCTCTCCTTCCTCTGTATAGAGAAGAGCTGTGTCTGTCTTGTTCTGCACTGACAGCCGAGGCCTAGATAGAATCCAAATGGAGTAGGCACATGATAAATGCTGATTGAATAAATGAATGAATGAACAAATGAGATACAAATAAGTTAAACAACAACAACAAAAGACCAAATAAAAGGTCCACTCACTCTTGAACCAAATGAGGATGAGAGAGTTCCCACAGCTGCAACCCTGAAGCTATTCAGTTCCCAGAAACCCAGGGAAAAGCTTCTGGCAGAACCCAGTAACAGTAAATAGTTTAAAGACCGGCCATGAAATTAGAAAAGGACCACAGGAAGAGACCAAGCTTGCATACAGTGTTTATCACCACTAGTGATGCCTACATCAAGGTGTGTGACTACAAAACGTAACTACTTTGGAGGCTTGGCCATATAGGAGGCCACTGTGCTAAACCCTCCACCTGACACTAAGAAGTTTTCTGTCAGACACTCCCAGTTGAAAACAAAATGTTGGTCAGAAGCCTATAAGAAGATTGACTTGTGTTGAGCTAACAATTGGAATTCAGGGAAGAAAGAAAGCACTCGATGGTCATAGCAGCCTGGACAGTGTAGACAGAGTGGAAGAACATGCTTGGCATCCCCTGAGGAAGACCAACCTCTCAGCCACCAGGGAGAATGGCGAACGTACCACAGGGTGCCATGCAGCTAAGTTCAGTGCTCTCTATGTTGAGAGTATCGAACGGGTTTGGGGACTTTTGGCTTCCCGTAATACCTCACTTCGTCTTTGTCTGCAAGGGAAACTTGAGATCCTGCTGGCTGAATGAGTGCAATAGTCAGATGGCATTTAGGCAGGAAGTGGCTGATGGAGCCTACCCCTGTGCTGGTTGGGGGTGCTGCTGGGAACTGAGCAGCCTCAGAAGCTGCCAGTCAACTCCTGTCACAAGCTCTCGAGTGCTCTGAGTAGTCATGGTTCGCTGCTGTCTCTTGGTAAGGGTAAATGTCCTTGGGGCATTTAAAGAGGAAGAGGGAGTTGCTGAGAAGCTCACAGGGCTCTTGGCCTCTTCTTCCAGGCTCACTCAGTATTGAGGTGAACTCTGGAAATGAGGCTCAGAGAGACTGGGTATAAAACCTCCATGTTTTATAGACATGATGCTAACCAAGAGAGCCACACACCACTTACGCACCTCTGGCCCACAAGACATAGGTGTCTTCTGTGCTCTTGCCACCACTGGCCAGATGAAGCTCAGAGACTTACGTTCAGCCTTGTAGGGTCCTCATGAGTGCTGGGAGAAGAGCCAGCCTACCCAAGTGAAGCAAGTCATTGAATGTTGACCAGCCTCCTCAGAGACACGCAGTCCTGTGCCGGAGGGTTAGAAATGGATTCACAGAGGCTGGCACATGTGACTTAGATGCTAAGGTATGTGTAGGAGTCCCCTAGACAGACACTAAATCAGTCGAGAGAGGGAAGTCCACCAAGGATTGAAAAAAGCACAGCACTTGATGTGAGTGGCAGTCAAGGGGAGGATTTGCTGAAGAAGAGCCGTAGGAGGGCAGCAGGGCAGGGCAGAAGTTATTTGGAGAGAAGCACCTTGTGAAGCATCTTTCATGATGGGCTAAGAGTTTGGACTCTGCATGGCAGCCATTCCCAAACTCCAGCCATCTGCCTGTCACCATCCCTGTATCTGCCGTAGCTACCGACTTACGGATTCCATTTTAAACATTTACTTTGATATGCTTGTTTTAAAAAGAAAACTCTAAAATCAAGCATGTGGGTAATTCAAACCCAAGCAATTATTTATACATTGCTCTAAACATCTCCCACACTAGCCTGGTCTCCTGGACCCGCTGACGGGAAGGTACCTGTCGTGTTTCAGGAGAAATGTAGCATCAGGTCTGAGCTGTACTGTGCAGGCGCTGCTGCAGGCAGCAGCAGAATGGAGCAAAGAGCTGGATGCGAGGGGACCAGCAGGGAGGTGAGGGGATTAATGTATCTCAAAGGTGACAAGGACCTTCATGGAACTAGGAGGGCTGGGGGAGGAAAGAGCTGAGGCCCATTTGAGAGTCATTTCAGAAACAGATGAGGGGGACTCGGTGGCAGGAGAGCTGCTGGCAAGGATGATAGCAGTGGATGGGCTCGATGTGGCTCCTTAATGGAGGGGGCAGTCCCTGACAGCCATTTACACAGTGATTCCATTTATATCAAAGCCATTCAGAGATGCCGGGATCCTGAGCTTGCCAGTGCACAAAACAGTTATGTAAGCTCCCAGAGCTGAATTCCCTGGTGACAGAGCCAACCAGGTCCTTCCTGGGAAAAACGATTCAGTATACCGTCTTTAGGATGAAAAGAGAAAAGAACAAAATAGTGAAGAGACAGGGAAAGAAGAGGGGAGTATGTTGTGTCCATCTATCTGTCCAGCTCATGGAAGCACAATTCCTGCTAGATGCCCCCGTGTCTGCTATAAATGGAAGTACTGGCCTTTTTGTTATTGTTAAAGTGCTGTTATCAGGGATGAAGGCAAATGTGATCTCCAGGATAAGACTACAGTGGGGAATGGAAGCAGGTATCGGGCTCGGCCCACAGGCTTTTACTTTCGCGGTCCCCAAATCTGTCCCACATAGGATACGGAGAACACCCGACTTCGAGAGGAGAATAATTTGAATGCTTCAGGTCATTCCTCTCTCTCCTTTATTTTGCATCTGTGCACAGGAACTGAGTGTCTTCCCTTTACAGGAAGGGAATATTTTAAACTCCAGGCTCGTTTAATTGGGAGGAAAGAGACATAAATTGGATGAAGGCAAACATGTTCTCTCTTTTCTCTTGCTCAGTAGGTCTTTCACAGGTGTGGTGGTGACCCAGCGCTCTCTGTCTGGTTGTGCACTCACCATAAGCTGATACTCTGCTGTGGATGAAGTAATCCCTCACTTGAGAAATGGAAGGAAACTGTAATATCAAACTCATCTAAATGGCTTCCAACTCCAGCTAAATTCAGAAGTACAAGAGTTTGGAAAACCAGGGTTTGGAGGTAGAACAGGACAGAAGGTGGGGACCGTGGCACACCTCAATACTTTGACTAGGACTTGAAGAACTCTTAGTTCTTCTGATTCCAGGGGTCAAATGCCTGCTGAGTGCGGATTTGGGAGCATGAATGAGAGACTGGCTACAAACGGTCTGGTCTTGTGCCTGTTACACATGGGGCGATCAGCATGTGCTGGGGTACCTGCACCTCTTCCCAATACAGGAATATCATGTTCCCCTCTCAACCTTTGGTTTTCTGTTTTAGTTTGGTAAATTCATGTACTAGTACAAACTCCCTGCCCCACACTGGGTATTAGAAATGGAACCATGAAGCTTCATTGCAGGGGACAAGGAGAAAGCTCAGTGGGTGAGAGCACTTGCCGTGCAAGCCTGAGGGCCTGAGTTCAAATCCTGAACACCACTCAAAAGCCAGGGGCAGCCACAGGTGCCCATAATTCAGAGCTGAGAAGGGCAGATACAGGAGCTCAATAGAGCATGGTGGCCCTTAGCCTAGGTCTCAGTTCAGTGAGAGACTCTGTCTCAAGGGAATAAGTAATAGAGCAGGATACACAACACACACACACACACACACACACATACGTATATGCATATATGTATAGCTTTATCAGTATCTATCATCATGAAGCCTTCACTCCAGGAAGAATGGGCCAGTTAACTTTTTTCATCCATCCGGTGGAACTCACTTCCAGCAAACAGGAGCAATGGGGTAGGGCCACCCACAGCCCACCCAAAGCACAGGAAGCCTTTCTGTACAGCTCAATTCTGTGCCTACATATTAGTAAGGACACTACTCCAGAGGACCACCAGCTGACTGGGAGTCTGGCAAGGAGGGGGATGAGGCTTAAAGGAGGGATGTTTTGGGAAAGATGAAGGTTGCATTTTGGTTCTGCCTTTCAGCTATGATAGTCACAAAACGTATCTCTATGGAACTTAAAACTGACTGACTTGAAGATCACAAGAAGCTTCCAGGTTTATTAGATAATGGTGTGTGTGTGTGTGTGTGTGTGTGAGAGAGAGAGAGAGAGAGAGAGAGAGAGAGAGAGAGAGAGAGAGAGAGAGAGAGAGAGAGAATATCATGTCTGCGTCTTCATAAGATGTATGATATTTTCACACACAAAACATTAAGAAGTGAAAGTAATGTTAAAAACTCAGAGAGAGCAACAAGGACTTGGACGCCTGGAGTGAGTGATGGCTGACTGGGAGGCCTCTGAATTTTGTGAGCACAGGATACATAGGAAGCTGTGAGTGTCTGTGTTTCCCGTTGGTGTCAAGGTCCTACCCATGTGGAGAAAACAATAGAAAACCCACCGTGAAAGAATGCAAGGACAGCATTCCTTTTCAGGACCCTGCCAGGACAATCTGTTCAATCCTGCTTGTTCTGGGAGTCAAGGGGTTAGACCACACAGATCCTCCGGTGAGGAGCACGCCCCCGTAGTCGTCAGGAATGCTGATAAGGGTCCCAGGAGAACACAGTGTTTCTTCGGCTTTTGATCCCACAAGAGTTGGATGGTGGAGACAGTCTGCCCAGGACTTTGTTTGGCAGTGTGATAGGATTTATGGGAAAGGCAAAGTGTTCTGTTGACTTTTAATAGCTTTCTTTGGGGCATTGAAGGTGCAGAGAAGGGCCTATAAATAGAAACATTAAGAAACAAAAACCATGTATTTAAAAAGTGGAATTAGACATGAAAGGCCCTGTTCCGGATGTGACCTCTTCAGTTGTGTGGTTTTCTTTGTAATGGAACAGAGTTCATGCTGCATTGTCTGTGTGATGCTGTCACCTCCCCCTGGCCTCCCTGAAACCTGGGGCGGCGTGGAAGCCCCTGAAGTACCAGGCTGCAGTGATGGGCATGAGCTGGGAGGAACACGCTGACTCAAGCTGGATACATTGTTCTTCTACGTGTCCATGTGGCCGCTGAGTTATGGGAACAAGGGAGATTAATGACAGGAAGTGGAAGCCCATCAACGGCAAGGAAGCAACAGATCAGAGCTGCTGGCTGAAGGGACCAAGTTGAGAAACAAATGGGGGTCACGTTGAAGTCAGCAGGACAGTGGTCAAAGCAGAACTGGCTGATGCCAGCGGCAAGGAGGCCAGCAGGTGGGACGCCAAGACCCACAAAGGTCACACTTGTCAAAGGAGTTCTAGGGCTAGACTTAAACACTGGAGGGAAGCCATACCGTTAATTCATTTGAAAAATCCCACAGATAGGATTGTTTTTGTAGCATATTTGATGCCCCAAAGAAAGAAAGGAGGGAGGGAGGGAAGGAGAGAGAACTTGAGAGATCCAGCAAGGAATAGAGTGAAGGGGCAATGAACCCCCAAATTCAGCCTAAATAAATTTCAGAGATAAATTAGAGTGAGGATAAAAGCCTAATAAACATTTTGTATCACAACAAACTAATTCAATATGCAGTGACGCCATTGATGTTCTTTGTCTGCTGTGGCCCTCGGGTGTCAACCCAGGCTTAGCATGTGCAAAACCAAAGCTAACTGAACAGACCCCTGGCCACCACTTTAATATTTAGTGAATTTTGTCAGCATGCTGGGTTTGGGAGTCCTTCTGAAACGTTCCAGTGCATGCACACACAAGCACACAGAGGCACACACACACACACACGCGCACACACACACACACACACACACATGCACATACACGCAAACACCTCAGACAGCTAAGTCAGAACTAGCAATGAGCATGAGACACCGTGAAAGGAAGAAAAGAAGTAGAGAGGATTTAGAGTTCTGGGCCACTGGGGTTAAAAATAATTCCTTCAGTTGTAGATGCAGATTAACCAGGGGCCAAAAGACTTCTACAAAGTTTTGAGGACAGTGAGCAGAGACGCAGGCATTGCAGGCATCTAAACCTCATTTTAGCTCGCTCTTGGGCATCCTCTCATTTTAGCTAGCTTTCCAGCTCATTTGGAAAATGAAACCCTCTGTCTGAACCCAGGGCACAGGCAATTGGTGAAAGAGAAGACGTCGAGACAGTAGGCTATTGCTACTGTCCAATTTATCATTACATTCTTGGGGAGGGAGACAAGGTTGGACCCCAGAACCTGTCATGGTAACCTTCTCTTCTTCAATATATAGAAGCTGAAGGAGACTTTTGGGTGGACTGAGGCAGAAGCAAAGGGCAAGAAAGCAAACACAGAGATGGGATAAGGTCATTTCTTTCCCCCAACTTCCAAGTCAAGATGCTGTCTCTCCCGAGGACCCGATTCAGCTTTTAACTTAATTTTGCAAAGCAGGTGTTTTTTTTTTCTCTCCCTCTTTTTTTTTCAGGCAAGAACTAGCAAATGGCCTCCAGCTAAATCAAGGGGAGTCCCCACGGAACAAACCCTTGGAGAAGGGAATCACTGAAGAAGAAAATGAAGATGACAGGCTGTTGCTTCTTAATAAACATGATCACACTGTCAGCAGGCATTATTTATTACTTTTCCTTCACTGATTTATTGTCCCCAAACATGTAATCTAATACGGAGAGGCGCGTACACGCGCCAGCTCAGGTGCCCCGGTGACTTTCTTGCACGTCACACAGAAAAGAATCAAAGAGCACAATACCCAGCATGCTTGGGGATGGGGAGGAGGTCTCCGAACTGATTGTTATAAACTCCGTCGACTGGTTTTTCTTGGCCTCATGTTTTTTTTTGCCCTTCCTCTTTGGAAGGCAAACAGGTAGAACGAAATGGTGATGGTTGAGAGCTGCACCATCGTGAGTCACTGTCACCAAGCCTCATTGCTGGACCAGGGCCCCTTACCTCATGATCTCCAAGCCCTGGAGAAAGCACAGACACTGACCAAAGACGAGGACTCAAAGACCCTTGCCTGAAGTCACACAGCTGACTGGGGCCTGAGTTGGGATTAGAACCCAAGTCTCTGGCTACAGAGCTCAGGTTTGATTGCTCCAGAGTTTGGTGAAGGCCTGAGCCACATGAGGCCAGCATGAAGCCAGTGCCTAAAGCCACCACTGACACACACAAAAAAACTCCCTCCAGGAGCAGCTGATGCTGAGAGAGGGTGGGGAAGGAACCTTTGCTTTTGTCCACCCATAACTCTTTTGCTTTTCCTTCTGATCCAAGATGGCTGATGGAATGCCAGCCAGCGTGGCCCGAATCTTTCTTTTCGGCTCTGCTGAGTAGTTTGCCTATGACATATATTTCAAGCTTTTTTTTTTAATATAAATTTTATACATTTACACTCTTATTGAAAAACTCATAACTATGTAATCTGGGAACCTATGGAGTATCAGTGCACAGAACGTGTGTGTTTACTTCTCCTGGTAAGAATTCACTAGAAACATGACTATTAATGAGTCAGCATTAATGACTTACCTATATTCTTTGGTAATAAATTAAAACCATCTACTTTACACATACTGGCCTCTATTTGTGTGTGTGTGTGGTACATGCACATGTGTGTGCTGGTGTGTGAGCCTGTGTACACACATGCAGACAACAGTTGCCTCCTATGGACTTCTACCCTATTTATTGCCTTGTAGAGGGGTCTCCCACTGAACTGGAAGTGTGCTGTTTGGGCTAGTCTGGTTGGCCAGCGAGTACATGAGAGTCACCTGGCTGACTTTTTACATGGGCGTTGGGGATTTAAACTCAAGTCCTGCAGACAAATGCTCTACCTAGCCCACCAAGCCATCTCTCAGCCCCATTGTTAATGTGTTGTAGTGACCTGTTGCTGCTTCCTTTCTGAGAACACGGAGTTGCAGACATACCAAGGAGAACCTATGCACTGAAGACCAAAATACAAACAGAAGATGCTGGGAGACAGAGCCGGCCGTGGGGTCAGGGCAGGATCACCTCAGTGGTGGCCCCATAGGTGGGAGCACCCACCACGTCTGTATTAGGCAAGAGGAAGGCTGACCTTGTGCTTCAAATATTGATCTTCATGCACGTGTGTGATGTGTGTATGTGTGTGTGCGCACACACACAGACACACACACACACACGTATCCTAATAACAACAGTGAATCATGGTCCATGTGGGAAATTCAGAAGTGACATTGGAGTCCACTGGTCTTTCTGTGCTAGGTCTGGTCCGTTCCCCTCCACAGTCTCAGCACTGATGCATCCGCCATATCTAAGCAGTCCCTTTGTACTGGTTTTCCCCACCTCACTGTAACATCTTCTCCGTCATATTTAGTGGGATCTTGCAGTAAGCGTATTTGATTCCTTGTGTGGTCTCTGCATCTCTTATTTGAGTGCACATCACCTCAGAGGGACGTGCGCAATGTGAACTCCTTTTCATTCTCCTTGAACATGTATTTTAATACCTAGCTTACTGCCGGACTAGCACTTACAGGTTATTACATACTTGGTAAATATAGACTCTCTAAGAAAAATATGAATAAATAGATCTACACAGACACACCTACAGGCTCACAAAGATACATGCACAAACAAGAGCACAGGAAGCACACAGAGACACACATATGCACACTGACACATCTATACAAGTACTGACATACATGGAAACACACAGAAGTACATACACACACAGATACACACACAGACACACACATGGACACACATAGGCATAAACACACCAGACACACAAGACACATACAGACCCCCACACACAGATACACACAGACACACACATACAGACACACACAGATTCATATATAGACACACACAGATACATACAGATACACACAGACTCATACAGAGACACACACAGACACACACCTACACCACCAAGACTTGACTTGGTTAATTCATTCTCTTCCTGTCTCTCCCCACCTCTCTCCTCTTTTCTCTTTCTTTAAATTTTCTTCTTCTTCAGTAAGTAAC
This sequence comes from Arvicola amphibius, assembly GCF_903992535.2. NCBI lineage: Eukaryota > Metazoa > Chordata > Mammalia > Rodentia > Cricetidae > Arvicola > Arvicola amphibius. The sequence continues at coordinate 8,928,148 of NC_052051.1, forward strand.
TATTGAACCAGTCTCTCTGCTACAAGTCAAGGATGGATTCACAAACAGAACAGAACGTTCTGGAAGCACCTCTAGGCTTCAGTGGGCCTCTGCGTCTTATTTCTTTTGCTTTCTCTTCCAGGAGGATTGCTGAGTGTCGGCCTTGGCTCTGTCTGGTGGGGATCAGCAGGCTTATGCAGAGTCTTGGGGTACTTGTCAAGAGGCTACAAATGACTTCCCCAGACCCCGCAGTCTGCAGACTTCAGGCTTTGGCCATATTTTACATTTTTTGTAAAATATGCTATTTTGTTTGGAGATCTACTGCTGTCCACCAAAAATACAACTCTGTTACTAACCCCGCCAGCTGCAGAATGACACCTTTGTGGACACTAAAAACAATTTAAAGGCATGTCACAATAGCGATTCACTCTGTTAATAGCCCTGCTCAATAACACTATATTGCGTAAACCTCCTCCAGCCAGCTGACAAATAATTCACCTCTACACACTCCCAAGTAAGCCCCATTTCACTAACAAATATATTTCTGCACATACCCACAAATATCCAGCGTCTCTGTCCTGTGACAACAGCTATTTTTTTGAGGTCAGTGGTACCCCTGTTTTCATCGCTTCTCACGGGCACAGTCCTAACCGCAACGCTTTTTCATGTAGGACATCACATCAGGGGCATTCACAGAGCCTCCCCTGCGCTGAGGATGGATGCCTCACGACAATCTGTCTTGTTGTAGACGCCATGGCGCCATTGCTGATCTGGGAGTGTGTACTGTGAGGGGTTTTCACGAGGCTGAGCTCTTGTGCCTGGGGTTGGAATGGTTTTAACTGAACCTGCTTGTGATGAGCAGAGCACAGGCTCTTAATCCGGGGCTCTTAGACCTCAAGAGTTTTATGGTTTCAGCCATTCTGTAGAAACACATTGGGAAGCAAACACAGACCCTAGAACCTGGTTCTTCCCAGCCTTTCCTGGAATCCCAGTGGTTCTCTGATTGTAAGTCTAGGCAGTGCTGAAGGGCTGGCTCAGCAGTGAAGAGCACTTGTCCTTGTAGAGGGCTGAGCTTACATTCCCAACACCCACATGGTGGGTCACAACTACCCATAACTTCAGGTTCATTATTTCTGAAGTCCTTCTCTGACCTCTGGGAACACCAGATTCGCACATGGGCCACAGTCATACATGAAAACAAAACACTCATAAAGCATTCAGCAGGCAGAAGCAGGAAGATCACCATAAGTTCAAGGGCAGCCTGGTCTACTTAGCCAATTACAGGCTGCCCAGGGCTACATACTAAGACCTTGTCTCGAATGATGAATGAATGAATGAGCAAATGAATGAATGAATAAAGCAAAGGAGTGAGCATGCCTAAAGTGCTTTCGTCACAGGCCAGGCGCTGCTAAAGCTTCACACCCGTGAACTTCATCCCATCATCATCGCTAGCCTGTCCTCTTCTTTACCTAAAGAATAGAGCAGTCTCACAGGGGTTGGTAGCACAGCCAAGGTCACATGGCCGTTAAGGCTATAGCACACAGCCCTGTTCCTGTGTGCTGCTCCCAGGGAAACATGGGTAGATGCTAAGAAGGAGCTGTGTTCACCAAGCTCTGCCAACGGGGGAGGAGAGAACATGAAGATGAAGGTATACGTTTAGCAGAAATTTGAGTGTTTGGGCTTGAAGTTGGCTTTCTCTACCAACCGTATTAAACGAAAGCTACTCAGCACTCTGCTTGGCCTGGAAGATGTTGCCTCAACACAGAAAATCTTTCTCGTAGCTCTCCTTTAAAACTCTAAAGTAGAGGACTCTTGCGTTTCTAAGGGCAGCTTTGGGGCCACGGGCTTCCAAGGGCAAGTGTCTTCTCCAGCCTTCTGTGGTCCTATTTGAAACGCTTCCCTCCTCTCAGCTTCAGTTCCCTGGAGGGGTCAGTGGCACTGTGGGCCTCCGCCTTTCCCCCTCCTCATCTGTTCCCTGTGCTGCTTAGTTCTATTGTGTTGTCCCCCTCTCCTGCTCAGTGTGACACGTGACATTCTGTCCATTGGAATGCCAGCACACGGGAAATGGAAATCAGACTTGCTGCCATTGCTACACAGTAAAATAATGCCTGGGCTGGGTGGCCCCGTGATGAGAGATGCCTGGCTCAGGGCCACGTGCCCTAGCCCTTCTCACTGAGGCTGGCCCCATATGATGGCTAACTGCTCATCATTTTACAAACATGCCAGGGACTCCAGCCCAGATCAGCAGAGCATTGTAGCTGACCTGGAAACACACTACAGATTTCTGAATGAAACCATTTGAGTCTAGTTCAGCCCAGCCTACTCCAGACCAGACCAGACAAGATCAGACCAGCTGGACTTCCAACAGACTTCTGAGCTGAAGAACTACTTCTTGCTATATATAACTGAGGTTTGGGGATATTTGTTACACAGCATTTTCCTGACAATAGAGAATTAATACAGATAACATTTCCTTCAAAGAAACTGTTTTGGGCTACTCATAATGGGAAGGGCCAGGAGATCTGCCCGACAGAGGACAAAATCATGTGGACCTTTTCAACTCTTCCCACTCTTAAGCCTCTGAATAAAGTGATTTGAATACCACACACACACACACACACACACACACACACACACACACACACATTTACTTGAAAAAAAGAAAAGCTGTAGCACCCAAGAGGACCCCAACACAGATCTGGTGTGGGATACACAGAAGTAACTGGAGAAGACTCCAACTCAGATTAGGAGTCTAGTGTTCTGCTCATCTTGCTGAACTTAGTGACTGACTAGAAGCCCAGGAAGTGAGAGCACAGAGCTTTGGTTCTCTCCAGACACTCAGGGAAGGCCCTTGCCCTGCAGTTTTCTCTGATCATCCTCCTGGGTCTGCTTGGGATGTATTTTCTTAAGTTCGTTTGGGGTTTGTGTAATTAAAACATAGCTCCCTAAAACCAGAAGATATCTATCTATCCCACACTAAAATGGATGCAAACCTCTGGTTTCTCTCGGAGGGGAACAAAAGGGATGGAGTCAACTTCCCACGTGTTCACATGGCACAGGGCTGGCAGCCGCTGCTTCCTCTATGGGCAACACGGTTTCACTTTAACACAGGCCCCGCTGCTCCCTGCAGCCTGGCCAATAAAAAGGCACAACGCCAATGGCTGGATGTCACTGTCCCTATTCCCGAAGCTGATAATTTCTAAAATTCCTTGACATCCATGGTGGGAAAAAGCAGAAGCCTGTGCTATCAGCTTGCCCACTGCCTCATTTATCCTTCCAACTCAGGTCTGGGCATTTATTGAAAGACCTTAAATCCGAGCCTTAAGATGGTTTAGCCATGGGCTGTGGAGAAGGAGTAAAGGAGTTACCCTACAAGTGTGACTTTGAGCCCCAGCACCCATGCTTTAAAAAGCCAGGTATGGTGGCAGTGTGTACTGTAGCGGCATTTCATTTGTATTTTAATAACTAAAGCTTGCCTGAGGATCAAAAAAGTAACACGGCCACACTGGCCAGCCTTACAGACCAGGCAGCGATGACACACACCTTTAATCCCAGTAGCCACACGAGTTTGCCATAGAAATCAGGCGGTAGTGGTACATGCCCTTAATCCCAGAACTAGAGAGGATTATAAAACAGGAGGAGACAGCTCTCAGACACAGTCTCAGCCTGAGGTTTCTTGAGGAGGCAGGATCACCATCACCATTTTGGACTGAGGTCGAAGTAAGAGCCAGTGGCTGGCTGTTTTGCTTCTCTGGTCTTCAGGTTGAGCCCCAATATCTTTCTCTGAGTTTATATTAATCGTGCTACAGTGTACCTGTGATCTTAAGGCTGGAGGGGAGGAGGCAGGGGATCCCTGGGGCTCTCGCTGTTCAGAGAGTTAAGTCAATGTGACAACCTCCAGTAAGAGACATGTCTTAAAAACTAAGGAAAGTGGAGAAAGACAATTGATCTCACCAATGAACTCCGCCTGCTCAGATAAACTCCTCCACACATGCGTGCGCCTGTGCATGGACACACAGACACAGATGACACACATGACAACCTAAGATAGGATCTATCCTCTCACCAGCACCTACGAATACTGCACACAGACCCACGACTAGGGAAGCACAGCCCAGCATCTACGAATACTGCACACAGACCCACGACTAGGGAAGCACAGCCCAGCACCTACGAATACTGCACACGTAGACCCACGACTAGGGAGCAACCACTAAAGATTCACTTGCAAACAATGCCAACTCCATCTGTCTGAAGTATTTTTAATTTTTCTCCAAATAGGAATATTTGTTTTCCGAGGAGTCCCACCAATTGGCTAAGGAGTGTGTGCGTGGGGAGGGGGCAGTGGAAAGATCAAAAATTCTATCTCTGGAACTTTAGTAAGATTCTGAAAAGGTAGCAAAAGGGGGAAGCCATTTGCGAAGAACTCTTTGTATCCAGCATCATGAGAAAATCGGAGCATCCTGGCAATTTTGCACATCTCCTATGATTTGATTGTCAGTAATGAAGCCCACAGGAGAATGATAAATGGGGAGAAGAGAAGTATCTATTTCACTTATGTGGCAAATTATGCAACTCGGGGCTTGATAGCACTCGGCAAAATACAAATGTATTTGAATGGAATTCAAATCGTTGCTCTTTGCCTAAGACACAGGTAATATCACCAGGGGTCCCGTCTTTGGGTTTTTATAAGAGGCAAGAGTTTAAGTAATAGTAGCAGTATTACAAAATTACCTTTAAACACTGAAAACATTTTTACTCTGTTACAGGGTGTAATTTCCACTTTTTCCCTCTAATGGCTCACATACAGAAAATGATACACTAATGCAATTTTTCAAATTTAGTTACCTTTTTTTGTGTTCTAAAATTATATGTTCTCATTGCTGCCCTGTTTGACAGACTCTAGGATCCATTTATTTTCTGGTTCTTATGGTTCCATAATTTATCTTTCTTGTCACAGAAACTTTCATAAACTTTTTTCCCCAAGACACAAAACAGTTGCAATAAACTCAGACAAAAATGCTTCCAGCTCAACTTTTGAAATCTTTCAATTACGTTTCGAACGATTATCATACTTCTGCCCACTGCTGTGCTGTGCAATCTACGTGGAGTGACATCTGAGGGGGAAAATTGCTTGAAAAGAGACTCAGTTCAAACCATTTGGATTTCTTTCCCTGTTCGTGATGGGGTCTATGGATTTATATTCATGCTTTTCCCACATAGATATAGAAAGATAAAATAAGAGTTGTCTCGGGGACACAAAAAGACAATATGTCCAGCATCAGTATCCAGAGGATGTGGCCTAGGGACTGATCATATTTTGTGAGATTTTGGGCATCTCCTAGATAGCTTTAACTGCCAACTTGTCACAGCCTAGAGCCACCTGAGAAGGGAATCAATTGAGGTATTGCTGAGATCAGACTGGCTTGTGATTATTTATGTGAGGGGTTGTGTTATCTTGATTATTAGTTGGTGTAGGAAGCCCAGTCCACTGTGGGTAGCACGATTCCCTACGCAGATGTCCCGGGCTGTGTAAGAAACCTAGCTGAGCACGAGCCTTAGGAATGCAAGCAGCATTCCTCTGTGGTTTCTGTTTCATGTTCACGCTTAAGTCCCTGTTCTGTCTTCCCTCAATGAACTGCTATGGCCTGGAAGCATAAAATGAAATAAAAGCCCAAGTCATAGTGCTTCATGACAGCAACAGAAATCAAACTAGGTCTGGATATCACAGGAAGATGTAAACAGGAACCTACCTTAAACACAAAACACAATGAAGAAATCCCCAAACGACCAGAAAGGCCCAGTACTAGATCTGGATCTACCTGGCCCCGTTTTTGTCACCAGGCAATAGATACTCAGTTGGCATCCATGACAATTATGGGTGTTATGGTGAAGGAAACCTGAAACCAGTACAGTCCAACAAGCCCCACAAAATGACTCACACGTTCAATTTAATTGTTCTAAAAATACATTATAGCAGTCATAAAAATATATCTTACTTAAGACAGCATTCCAAACTTTTCTACTTAATATACGACACACAGGCCTTTCTTTGTTGCTGTTGTATTGTTGGGACCCAGGAACTTGACATAGTAAGCGAGAACCCTACCATCCATCTCTATCCTGGTAAATGGTTAAATTATTTTTTAAAAACACATCTTCAAACTTCTGGGAATATTCTAGGCTCTGGGGTATGAGAAGGGAAGATGGCAGCCCAAGGTGCCGGTCCTTAGGAAAATGACCTCTAGTGAGGGGACTTGGCCGAGAGGTGAGTGTGGAGAATGACCAGCTAGGGCTAGACGCTACTGACCAAAACAACACAGAAAGAACTTCAGGTTAAACTGAGCCTGGGTGCAACATGGGAACCACACATGCAAATATCCAAGGCAAAAGTCATCACAGAAGTGGGAACAGTGAGGACAAAGGGCCTGAAGTCCACTCCCTGACACCACACAGTCACTGAGGAGCACAAATCCAGGAACCACGTCATAAAGTATTATCACCTCACTACAGCCCTGCTTTGCCTTTTCCTGTTTAAATATTTCAGCTCTTCCACGGACCCAAGTTAACGTTTCTGCATAATCTAACCCCCAGATTTCCCTCCATCTCGCGTCTCCTCGTCACCAAATGGTAGAAATGGCAGTCAGGAGAGGAGCCTGAGAGGGATGGACCTTTGTGAAGTCATGTGACCTAATGCTATGCTACACAGGAATGACAGGATTATCTGCCCCTTGATCACTCAGAGGGTTTGGGGAATTGTCCAGTAACAAATTGTGCTGTGGATCGCAACCGCTTGACTGACATGCTTAGAAAACTTGCTGGTGCATGCTGGGATAAAATAAACATCCAGATCAGAAAACTGGATGCCTTTGAGGACCTAGGCCGTGGGGGAGGGGGGGGATGTTGCCTAGGAAGCTGCGTGCTGAGAGCATGGAACTTGTGGAAAAGGTATTTGGGAGGACTTTCTAAGAGAGGAACACGATTAAATTGGGGGAGGGTTGTAAAATGGGAGAGAAAGTTAAAATGAGAAAAAGAAGGAAAGGAGAAAGCGGGGAGATGGAAGCATTTAGGTCTGGGGTGGAGGTGGTGTGTGTGTGTGTGTGTAGCTCACACGATGGGATCTTAAGAAAGATATTTAGGATATTGTCTTAAAGAAAGAGATTTAGGATAATTTCCTGTCTTTCCACCACGCTTCTGGGCACCTTGCTTTCACTCTTCCATGTGTGTAAACCAGAAAGCGGACCCTCACCTTCCAGAGCTTTGAGAAAGAAGTTCTCATATAAGCACCCCTGACTGTGCTCGACTTGGGTATTCACAGATACGCATAGATGGTTGTGTGTGGAAAGAGCCTCTAGAGACACCGTGATAAAGTGTGACCTAAGATCCAAGGCCTTCACCGTGGTGTTGGCGGCTCCCAGAGCTGGATGCTGGCCTCAGGTTGGGGCTAACAAGCACAGCTGCACAGCCAGAACCAGAGAAACCTGTGGCCTGGCTGGGTTGCGAGTGCCTGGAGTTGATGGTGATGCAGAAATGGCCTTTCTCCTCTTCCTCCAAGGTACGGGGGTAAGAGTCAAAAGAGCTAGAATTAAAGTAGACAGGTCAGAGCCCAGAGGAGCGAAAGGCAGATGCAGAGCCTGGCCACCTAGTTCCAGCCACTGAACATACTTTAGGGGTGTGTGTGTCTCTATAGAGACAGCTTTTGCAAGCAGACCTAGCCATTAGTGCTCCAAATATGCTCACACATATTTTACCTCACCTTCATAAAGAATATGTATTGACTGTCTCCAGATTTTATTTAAAGTTTATTAATTATTTTAATTAATCATTTTTATGGTGTGTATGATATGTGTGTATGTATGTGTGTATGTGGTGTGTGTGTCCGTGTCAAAGCACAACGCCCTGGAATCAATTCTCTTCTTTCACCTCTGTAAGAAGGACTATCTTTTGCCACCCCAAGCTAGCAGGCCTAGACTTTCCAGGGTTTCTCCTGCCTCCTAGGCAGCATCAAAAATGGTTTGGTACATTTAAGTTTTCCCTCTGTTCTAGAAGTTATGATCCACAAAGGTAAGAACTTTGCTGAGATCTCTACACATATGTAGTGCCATGTTTATCATGAAGTAGTACTTGGAGAGCATGTACTGAATGCATGAAGAGGGGACTGGGAACGAGTAATACAGGGAGCTTGCTAAGGACAACACCAACATGGCTTGGCTTGGTCCCTCCAAGGGACACTTCACCCTGGTCCACACCACGGTACCTCATGCAGGGGAGACAGCTCAGTATCTGAAAGCCAGCTCAGGTCTCTATGCTCTGTATCAGCATTGCAGGGGATACTTTTTAAATATCCGTGTGCCCTTACTTAGCCCATTCACTGTTTCTGCCTCAGAATTTGCTGGAGGCAAATAAACACATACCCCAGGCATGACATTATTTAAGCAGAAGGCCTGAATAATCAGGACTTTCTTTCCCTCCCTTCTTTTAGGGGGATTTTTGGGAATGAGATTTGTGTGTCAGTCTCAGGTACTATTTCTGCTGGGCACAGGCAGCCATTTGGAGAACACCCGGAGCAGAGAAGTCAGTCAGCAGCACCTAGACACCTCACTATAGCGTTCATTTTGTACCCGTGTGTGTGTGTGTGCGCGCGCGCACGCATGTGTACATATGTATATATACACACATGCAGAGGCCAGAGTCGGCTTCAGGTGTCCTCCATTTTATTTTTTGAGACAGGCTGTCTAACTGACCTAGAGCCATCCAAATAATTTAGGCTTGCTGGCCAGGGAGCCTGAAGGATCACCTGGCTCTACCTCCATGATCCAGGGCTTACAAGTACGTAGGTACCATCTCTCCTGGAAATGTTATCCATACTCTAGAAGGATCGAAGCCTGGCTTACAAGGCAAACAGTTTACTGACTGAGCCATTCCCCACACCAGCCCTCACACCCACGTTGTCTAACTTGCTGACAGAAATATTCAAAAAGGAGCAATGTTTGATCCAACAGGAAAAACATTTATTATTATTTATTGACCATTTGCTATACACTGAATAGTCAACACTGGTCCTCTTATTATTTGCCTTGTGACACACTCCTGGGGGTACTTATATTGTGTCTTTTTTGTAGATGGGATCCCAGAGGTTAAAAAGTTAACAAATATCCCCTCTCCAGAAGCCAGGAGACCAGGCACAGGACAGGTGTGGCTGGCTCCCCAGCCCAGCATCTGAGCACTCGCTGGATCTGGTTTGAACATTGCTGTCCATGGAACACACACAGGTAAAAGTCTATCTGCTGAAGTGATCCGGTTAGGAAAGTAAGGGCCATGGCTGAGGTGGGGCCGAGGAGCCACCAGCTACTCAAGCGATGTGAATAGTTGACTCTTGGCTGTTGTGCCTTGAGCCGGGTGACAAAGGGCCAGTGTTGAGTGAGACCGGAGGGTCTGTTCACAGCTGGACCCTTGCATGGGGTTCGGGCACCATAGAGATGTAGCATCACACAAACTCTAATACTCACGAGTTGGGGATAAGAGGAGAAGCCTTGGGTATCAAAAGCACAGAGCAGAGAGGGGATTAGCTGACTTTTAAAGAAAGCTGCGTTTTGTCATTGTTCAAATACACACTCAAAGTCACTTCTAGGGCACAGTTTTAATTTTTATTTTTTTTCTGGGTATTATTGGGACACATTCTGGGTATGGAAGAATACTTTATTTACCTTGCAGATATTCTGGGCCTCTCTTTAGAGCTTTTAAACAGTTACATTTACCAAGAGACTCCTATTATCTGAATGTAGCAAATACACGCAGAGCCCCGCCGGACACATGCCAGCAAACGGAATAGACAAGCAACAATCAAGTAAATTTTAGATACATGAGTGGCTTATAAATAAACATTCAACACGCCAAACAGAGATAAACACGCAATCAATAAGTGGATTTAATATGGTTAGATACTTCAAACTATTTCGAGAAGATAAGCAGAAACAGAATAAGGGGAGTCGACTGTACGGCTGTAACAAACAAGCGGATTCTGGAAAACCAAGGAGGGGGGAAAGTAAGAGAATTCCCCTCCAGGAATTGCTGATACTGTCAGCAAACATCATTCTCCTGGTTTTCTCTGTAGATGTCGAGCTGGTAATCTGTTGTAAACCATATTCTCTACAGACAGAAGATACGATGCCAGAGAGAACACGGAGACCACCTCTCTCCTTTCCCGACACCTGACTCCTGCAGGCTGCCTCACCAGTAGAGAGAGGAGTAGAATGTTTATCACTCCAGCCTCCTTGCAAGCTGCTGGCAGCCACGGGCTCTGCGGACCCGGAGCTCGTACAATGCAAGGCTTGCGGAGTTGTCCTGTGGCTCACTTTCTTGCGCGTCTCATTCTCAGGCCTGTGTCTTGCACGGAGGCGGGAGATAATGCTCAAGCTCATGCGTGCAATGTCAGTAGAGGAAAGTTTGTGTTCATGTTTTGAATTTCTTATTAGTCTGTTCCTTAATCTGAATAGAGATTTGAGGGTAGGGCTTGGCAGGATGGTTCAGTAGGCAAAAAGAATTTGCTGTGCCAGACCGGTGACCTGAGTGAGCGTCTAGAAAAATAAGGTATATGAGAGAACTGACTCCACAAAGCTGTTTTTTAACCTCCACACACACTGTCACGTGTCACCGCCACACACAGGACAGTATGCACTGAACCGGGACCACCAACATAGGTTAGCTGGCAACATGTGTTTGCCACACAAGCCTGGGGACCCAAGTTTGAGTCCTGAAACCCACTAGTGTCTCCGGTCTGTAATCACAGCATTTCTACGGCATGGTGGGAAGTGGGCACAGGAGACTTCACAGATGTCTGTGGGCCAGCTGGCCTGGTGTGTGTTACCCAACAGCAGAAACAACAAAAGAGCCCTGCCTCAACGAAGCAGGCGGCGAGAAGTGACTTCCGGTCCCCGCCTCATGGCACGTTACACCCCTACGTAGCATACTCACACCGCACTAGCAATAAGTAAACGTAAAATAGAGATAAGATAAAAAAAAATAGTTCAAGAGGAATCAGAAGGAAGGGGAGAAAAGATATGACTGCTGAGTTAGAGGGCAACCTGCCGCGCAGTCAATATTCAGGGATGAAAATGGATCCATCAGGATGGGCGCAAGGTCCATGTGTTGAAGAAATTCTTGTTAATTTCACGCGAGACTCTATGTTTCATTACGTGAAGTCCAATGGACCGTGGGATGCGGCACAGGAATACACATGCAAATTCTACTTCTCTCTCCTGCAGATGTGCTGGAATTTCCCCTACTGTCCCCTTGGAGTGATGGGTGAGCACTCACTTGTACCTTCTTCATGCTCCTGAATAAGACTCGGGAACTGGTGCCTGCTTCCTTTCTCCATAGCAATGGTCATGTTTCAGAGAGTTAGGGCTTTACAGCCCTGAGTTAGAGGGAGAAGCCCCTTAGTGAGAGAGAATCTAACTCCTGTCATTTAGGAAATGTTTGTCATGGCAGCAAAATGTAGCTTATTCATTGACTGAATGTGTGCTCTCTCTGGCTACATCTAACTGCCAGATGTAGAGACATTGTGTTAGATACACCCTCACTCACGTGACACTGCTGGACCATTCTCAATTCTATCTTGACTTCCCAACTTCTGGCAATGGCCTCACTCATCTGTCTCTACCCCCTCCTCCTGGCCTGTCTGTTTCTTTTCCTTCCCTTCTATTTTCTCCTTCCTCCCCCTCCTCCTCCTCCTCCTCCTCCTCCTCCTCCTCCTCCTCCTCCTCCTCCTCTTTCTCCTCTTCCTCCTCTACCTCCTCCTTCACATTTTCCTTAATATCCTCTGCAGATTTTTAAAAGGCACACATAGGTGGATGGCTTTTGAAACTGTGACTCAAACCTACCTTCAGTTTGCCATGCATTCCCTTCTTAACAGTGCAGGGCATTTGTACTTGTATGTCTGCTGGTGTGACCCAATGTACCCCAAATGAGAGCAAGTGTCATCTCCCACAACCCTTTACATCCCCCCACTGTCTCTCTCCACCTAAACAGCAGAGGAACCCCAGACTCCCAAGCCTTGCCTGTCATTTCATGCCAGGCTTTGTATGTGTTTGACTTTATTTTACTCTGATGACCCTACCCCCTTTGTTTAAGCTGAGTGTGGCAATACACATAGAGTAGGACAGGTTCCTGGGGCTTCATGGCCAGTCGGTCAGCCAACTTCAGGCTCAAAGAGAGACCCTGTCTTAGGAAACAGGCCAGGGCACTTATAGAGGAAGACAATCACTGGCCTCCACACGTGCAAGCGTGGGATGTGGGCACACATACACAAACAGTAAATGAAAAATAGGCTATTCGGTGTGAACACTCATTCAGATGGACTAGTAAATTCCGTTTTAAACGGTAAATAGCAAGAGTCAGGCTTCAGTATTGGAGAACAGGCAGTACCATCCAGTGAGGGCTGGATGTAGGGAACATGTGTGGGAGTCAGCTGTAAAGAGATACAGGCCACATACAAAGCCAGCTGGGGATGAGACATGCCACATGGGCTTTCCTTGCTTTGTAGACTCTTAATTAACGTGAGGATAGCTCACAGGAGTGACAACCTCAGGTGTCCCAGGAGGAGCAGGCAATGGCTGGGGCAGGGAATTGCATCTCCTTCAACTCCAGCTAGTTATCCATGATCACGTGGAAAGAATGGTGTAGCAAGATGAGATGCTGGAGTCAAACAAACAAAAAATAGAAACAGAAAATTTTAGGTAAAACAACTAAAGTTTTAAGCTAAATGCTTTTTTAAAAAAATCAGGTTTTGGGGGCTGTTATGTGTGTGTATGTGTCTGTCTGTCTGTCTGTCTGTCTGTGTGAAAGTTGGAAAACACATTTGGCGTCAGTTCTTGTCTTCTACCATGCTGGAGGCAGGATCTCTTGTTTACCATCATCTGTTTACCTTGCTGGCCGTCATTTCCTGGGATTCTCCTGTCTCCATCTACAATCTTTCCCTAAGAACCCTGGGCTTATTGACATGGGCTAACACATCTAGCTTTACATGGGTCCTGGGGATCTGAACTCAGTTCCCCATGCTTGCATGCCAAGTGTTTTACCCACTGAGCCACCTCTCCAGTGGGCTAAAGGAGTTTACTAGTCTGAGGCTCTGACTGTGTCTCTGTTGGCTGACCTTACTCGCAGGCTGCTGTTTGGAGATTTCTGAGTTTAAAGGTGAGATGAGAGCCCGAGAGAGACAAAGTTCTGGGAGCTGTGACATTTATAGAGTCATCAAGTAAAAACAGAGAAAAACCAGTCAGCCTAAGAAGGGGATGTAACAACTCTCCAAATCCCACAAAGTCTACCACCTGTGTGCCTCTGTTCCCATCGTGGTCAAGCAAGTAAGAGCACTGCCTCCCCCCCCCCCCCCCACAGGATGCCATATGAAGCCGGGGAAACACAGCTCACACCCAGTACAAATGTGGACACAAAGTCTCCACACAACACTGCAGTCCATGCAGGTGGGATGAGCTCAGAGGGGAGGTCGGTGGCCAGATGGTACGATGATGTCATCGGGATTAAAGATCTACCGAGTGGAGATGCTGAAGATGGGGAGAGAATGAAAAGGAGATGGGCTATGAAGGAGGAGAAGGAGCAGACTGTGGCTTGGTAAAGAGGAATATGTGCAGAGACAGACAGACACACACAGAGACAGACAGACAGACGGCATAGGATGGTGACGGGCCTATTTCAGTGCTGTGAACTGTGGGCCAGGTTCTCTCAGAGTCCTAGTTTGAGGCTTACTGAACTTCTATGAAACCCCATGAAGAAGGCAGTCTGTCCAACTGTCCACCCCACGTTAAAGCGAAGAAACTGTGCCATGCACGGGTGCACGTGTGCTTGATTACATGCCATTAAAAAGGGAATGTTCATGTGGAGAGGTTAGGAAAAGAATTTAATTTAAGGGCTTCTTATGATTAGCTTTTAAATTCTGTGTGTGTCTGTATGTGTGTCTGTGTGTGTGCGTGCGTGTGTGTGTGTGTGTGTGTGTGTGTGAGAGAGAGAGAGAGAGAGAGAGAGAGGCAGTTCTCTCCTTCTACCTCTATGTGGGTTCTGGAGCTTTAACTCATACGGTTGGGCCTGTGGGGCAAGTATACCTGATGAGCCACCCTGTGGGCTCCTACTTGCAAAACTCCTCTCTCTCTCTCTCTCTCTCTCTCCCTCTTCCCCCCCCCTCTCTCTCTCTGTGTGTGTGTGTGTGTGTGTGTGTAGAAAGCCTTAGTTCGGTCCTCTTCTTCCAGCTCATTCCAGACTCTCACGTTTGCCATTGTGTAAACACCATGGTAGTTGGCTCACAAACTTCTGGGGATTTTCCTAGACACATGTCACCACATCTGGCTTTATACAGGCTCTGGGGATCTGAACTCAGGTTCTCCCATCTTCCAGGCAAGTGCTTTAGCAACTGAGCCATCTCCCCAGCCCTGGGCCTTCATTTTGAGAGTGCCTGCTGGAAAGATCCAAGCTGTGAGACTGCAGAAGATAGAGCTTTCTTTAGCACCGCAGTGGAGGAAGAAAAAGGAGATGCACAAGGCTGTTGGTGGACAAGGAAGCGAGAGAAGGGATGGGCAGCCTCTTAGCTTTTGTTTCTAAATAAATCACCCGGACATGGGCCCCATTACTCCTGAGGATACAGATTCGTGGCTGTGGGAAAACTCAAATTAATCATTAAATAGGTCTTGGATATGGAGGAGATATTCATCATCTAGAAATAGACCAAGAATGGATTATTTCATATCTTTGGGTTAGGCTCAACTATGCATCGAACCCCCCAGGATATTGAAGCCATATGGAAACTTCTTTGGTGCACCTGGTGATGGAAGCTTCCAGAACAGCATAATCTAAAATCTTTCTCCACTCCTGATACCCAGAAATTATTCTCAGCTTGTTGCTGCCTGTGCCTCCCTTTGTCTTCAGCACAACACATGCCCCCTTCCAGCTGGGACTGCAAAAGCTTGGTCCTCCCTTTTTCCCACCCCCTCCCCCTAGCTTGTTTTTAAGAGGGGGAATGTGGAGCACAGATACAACTGTTTCACTTAAAAGCGAAAATCCTCCCACTTACATCATTTTCACTACCTGGAACATGACAGAGAGCAAGGGGGAAGATAACTCTGCCCTATTCCCCTCATAAAAATGGAGCATGTGCAGGCTCAGATACTCGGGGACGGCGGGCGTCACGGGCAAATGCCTCTCAGCTTCACGTTGCTTTATTTTAAACCTCAGTTCTCAAAATAAGTACCTGGAAGCTTGCGTGGGAATGCAGCTAAAAATGCAGATTCTCAGGCCCCAATGTTACATGTCTAAACTAACAGAACAAAATTGGAATGTAGAAATCCACATCTCATACATGTATGCATGTCTGTATCATTCCTACTGGCCTTGAACTCACAGCAATCATCTTGCCTCCAACTCCTGAGTGCTGAGATTACAGGCATTGGGTACTACATCATCTTAGAAATCTATGCTTAAGAAAGCTCTCCCTGTTCTGATGCAGAAGAATCTTGAGTTGAGGAGATACTGGGAGAAGAAGGACCAGCAGTCACTCACTCCAGCTGCAGTCTCTCAGCTGAAGGACTCTGGGTTCAGAAGTGCCCCCTCAATGGATTAGGAGAGGTCTTATCAACTGAGAGTCCAAAGATGCCTGGCACCCTTGCTATTCTATCCTTACTCTTGGTGTAGGAGGAGAAAAATTCAACTTTACTAGTAATCCCTCAGGGAGATGTGGGCAGCACACAAGTTCTCATGTACACACACACACACACACACACACACACACACAAGCATTGGCTCTCATACTCATAACTGACCCCAGTTGTCGGTGCTTTGGCCTGTTGTCTAGGGGTCGTCACATGACATACTCTAACATGGTTTCACAAAATGAATTCTGTGATGCTACGAAGGGACTGGAAGACACGCAAACCATGCCCGTAGAGGAGGAAGAAACAGGGACTTTCCAACCAAGAGATAAAAAAATAATAAGTGTGGTCATCATGCATGTGTTCCACACCAGCAGCTTTTTCTCCCGTGACCTTATGTCACAAGTTCCCATGAGGACCCTGTGTAGACTACAGATGAGAAAACAGAGGTGCAGGGCAGCTGCGGGAGTGAGTTCCTGGCCTGAGGTCACATGGCTAGCATGAAGAAGAGAAAGAACTGAACTGATGAAGCTGGGGGTTCAAGTTCTCAACTGTATATATGGGAAGGTTCAGAAGGGGGTACACTGGAGCTGGGCATGGGGAGAGGGACTTTGCATGGGCGAGGAGCTCAGGAAATTTCCATATAATCTCTGCACTGGGGAATCCTAGGATAATCTCCACTGCAAAGAGCAGCCTAGCTCCAAATATTAGTGTCGGCTTGGCATTGAAGAAACCCTGCTTTACAATCCTCTGGAGCTGAGTGTGTTGACACACACCTGTAATCTCAACAGCTGGGAGAAGATGCAGGAGGATCTGACATGGAGTTCAAGGCCATTCTGGGCAACACACACAGTTTGAGGCCATCCTGGGCTATATGAAACCCTGTCTTAAAAAACAAAACCAATTGTGTAATAGAGGTTTTTGAGCAAGAGAAGAGGAGTCACCCCAAGTACCATGTGACCACAGAGTGGATCAGCCATGCCTGAAAATAGAACCTTCCACAGCCCCTCAATTCTCTGGGTCCAGTTCACTGGTCAGCACTTCCCAGGGCTGCTCCCATATTAATTCTGCTCCAAGAATACAGAATCTTTAACTAAACATGACTTCCTTTTGCTATTTGAAGATTACTTTACAGTTGTCAATAATTAACCTCTGCTAGGACTGGCAGGGGTCATCTTCTCCCCAAGCGTACATGGAACCGTGAACAGGATCAGGAGCTGTAATGGCTCCTATGACTCGCGTATTTATGTTAGAGACCTTTGTATGAACTGTTCCTTGGAAAAGGAAGGATCAGCTCATGTTAAAAAGGGGACTGATTGATCACTGCCAGTCAGGCATTCCTTCATTCTTGGCTCCTCGGAGTCTCCGTAATAAGTTCTTTACGAACACCAGTTTGCTATTAAAGAATAGCATTCATCGGAAGCCAAGCGGAGAGGAGGCAGCGTCTGAGGAGCACAATGCCCCGTTTTCAAGCCACACTATCCTTTTTGTTCGACTTGATCTGTCAAGTCATTAACGGTTGAGGCAAAACACACACTGACTTTGGTAAATATTAATCAGAAATGCATGGCCCCTTTCCCTACTCAATTACCCATTACTGGGCTCCGCAGGTGATAATGTCCTGCTAAAACCTCCCATTTGCTTAAAGTGCAAGCGAGAGATGTGGATCACAGGTGGGGGCTCTTAGCAGCTTAAATTGTCTCTTAGCGGTGGGGGAAATGCTTCCTTTGTTTCTGGCTTTCCTTGTTACCTTTTCTTATCTTCTGTACGAGTGTGTGTGTGTGTGTGTGTGTGTGTGTGTGTGTGTGTTCAGCCCGCCAGCCCTTCAGTCACAGCACCCCCAGACCCCCAGTGCTCTGTAACTTTGGTGTATGTGCTTAGGCATCTTGAGAAGCACAGAACCCACGCGCTTGCTGGTTTCCGTACCCAGCCCTGCACAGTTCACGTCTCTTCTGCGGCAAGTGTGCAACCTCTTTGAACTTGAAGGTCCATTCCTCCCATTTGAGATCTCACCGGGCCATGCAAATTGCCATCAGCCTTTTCACACTGGCTGGAGCAGGTCTAAGGCACTCTCTCTATCAGCAAAGTCATTAAAAGTCCATCAGATCAATTGGGCTCTGACATAACATTAAGAGTGTTCTCAGGTGAAATCTATTTCTCTACTCCTGAAACTGGTGTAAGTTCAAGAATTCTGGTAATAAGATCTTGTCCCATTTGTGTCAGCACCTCGATGAATATTAAAATCTGGGTGGTGAAAGCCGGATTCATCATGAAACAGCAGAACTCGACCAGAACCGTCATATTGACAGTGGCCAGGATTGAAGTGTTAGCAGCAAACCTGATGTATAGCCAGGCGGGAGCAAAGGCTACACCTGCACTTGAACTTTCTGGAAGTCAGGCTGGTCTACGACTGAGCCTCAGATTGGCAGTGGCAGGAAGAACAGATAAGATGACTTTTAACTAAGTTACCGGGGGTAATGGCAGCTCTGGCTATTCTATACTTTCAAAGCCGGGCTGGAGTGTGCTGCTTTTCTTGAACAAAATTGAACAAAATGTTCACTTTCCACTTCCTCTTGGCTTCTGTGTGACACTGTATTTTCCCTCAAAAAGAGCTATCAGTTCCCAAGTAGGTACTGGACACCTGGTGCAGTCTGATTTCATGGCAGAACCCTCTTTAAGGTCCTTAGATCCTGGAAGCTTTGCTGATGAGCCACCTCCGGGGACTCTGTGGTCTGCTGGTCACTTACCCGAGAGGCAGCGCTCTACAACCCTGCTTCCTTTGCATGCTGGCTGAAGCAGATGTAAACCATAACCTCTCGTAGTCAGTGAAGCCATTAGAAGTCCGCCACCTCTTTAAATACAAGGATCATGTATTTTAACGTACTTGAAAGGTAGAGTTCTGGCATAGGACTCATGACTGTCTCCCTATACGGAGGCAGTAGGAACTTCTGAAACTTTGGGGGCTTTTGTAATGTCATCTGAAGCTTATTTGTATAAATATAGAACAACAAAGGGCATGTTATTTCCTTTGCTGCAGGCAAGGCTCTCAGCTGTATTCTCCTCTCACACTCTTGTTGATATAACTCACTAGCCTAGCTAGTTTTAACTGTCAGTTTGACAGATAAGCCTGGAATCACCTGAGAAGGGAATCTCAGTTGAGGGACTGCCCAGATCTGATTGGCCCAGTGGGCATGTCTGGGGGATTGTTTCAAACACTGATGCAGGAGAGCCCAGTCTACTGTGGGCAGCACTATCTCTACCCAGGAGGTCCTGGGCTCCATAAAAACGCTAGCTAAACATGAGCCTGTAAAGGAAGGAGCTTCCTCCATGGCTTCTGCCATGTTTCCTTGCCTTGAGTTCCTTGGTTGGAGGTGATGCTGTGTGGAACAGCAAGTGGGCCTGCCTTGACTTCCCAAAGGTAGACCGTGACCAATAAGATGGGGGGAACTATTTCCCTCCCTACGTTTCTTTTTGGTTGGAGTGTTTATCACAGCAGCAGAAACTAAGGTAAAACATGCACCAAGTGGGTTATACCAACTGAAGTTCAATGCTGTATCCTGAATTACATGAGCTGCACAACTGAGCCCAAAGACATACTTTTTACTTTACTATAGTGGCTCATTTCCATGCTGGTTAATGGAGGGGATCTAGAGACCTCAGTGAGGACCCCAGCATGGGTATTTATCTGGGAATCTGTGGGTGCCCTCTGCGTCTTACATGGGTGGTCTACAGGCTCGATTAAGCCATAGACACCTTTCCCTCCCTGCGGCTTATTAAGGAATTTCCTCTCTCACCCTCCACATTGAGTAGACGTGTTGATCGTTGATCCACTCCCAACCAGGCACATTCCCAGCATGCTTGGAACACACAGTGCCCTGGGTAGGGGAATTCTAATGATTTCCTTTACCCAGTTGTATACCCATCACCCTCTGTATCTGATGCCGGAAGTCAGTTTCCATTGAGAAACAGCACTACGAGGAAATTTCTTACTGCCCGGAAGGTTAAGTTTTGGACATGTGCCATAACACCATTAGGTATTGAATAAAACTGGGGATAAGGAGGGTTCTTCTTGGAACACGGCCTGAAGATGTAGTTGTTATTACAGAAAGAGGCCCAGGTAAGGATGGTCTAACAATAAGGGCATCTTGCAAAGGAGATTCATAAAGGAGTTTTGAAAGTTTTATCTTTAATTAGTTAATTAACTTTGAGATAGTGCCTCACTCTGCATCCCTGGTTCGTCTGGAGCTCACAGTGTGGATGGGGCTGGCCTCACACTTAAGGAGATCCACCTGCCTCCTTAGGATGCTGAAGTTAAAATTTACGCCACCGTGCTAGGTCTCTGAAAGGGTTCTTTCGAAGCTAAAGATAAAGCAGGAGGACTCTGAAGTTATAAGGAAATCAATAAGCACGTATGTGGTGGTCCATACATTTGATTTTCACCTTTTTTCTCCCCAAGAGGAAGTGAAGCACTGCTTCCTGCCTGCCCACCGCAGCTCCGACTTCTGCAGGAGCTCTGAGGAGAAAGCGGGCCGAAACTCCACCTTGTCAAGACAAATCTGTGATGAATCTTCCAGCCCCATTCTTACTTCAGATTGTAAAGTTCATTCCTGGAAGGAAACGACTGACGCCATCACAACGGAATTCAATTAAAGGTGACTTTAAAAGGGGACAAAAGAGCCCACTGAAATTTGCTAGAGAGACTGAGGAGTGAGGGCTGAGTGGGTGTGGCCAGCCAAACTCTTGGGAAGTGTTTCAATCAGGACTAGTTAGATTAACTGGATGTCTTTACTTCAGTGTATCCTTTGAAGTTCAAGAATGCAGAGACTAGCCGGTTGTGCTGCACAGGCCTCTATAATCCCAGCAAGCAGAGGCCAGGAGGAGGAGGGAGAACTTTAAGTTCAAGGTCAGCTTGGGCTGCGTAGTGAGACCACAGCTCACACCAAAAACAAGCCCCAAGCCTCCAAAATATGAAAATAAAAGTGAAGACAAGTCATATTTCAAAACTCAAAACCATTTCCTGACTTCTACCAAGAAAAATGACAAGATATTAAAGGTCTTGGCAATTATTGTCCCCCCAAGATTTGCAAGGCAATAAGACAGAAATTGATGTAAACGATAAGAAATCCCTTCCCCCTCTTCCATTATTAACAACCAAATATTATTAAATCAATAATTTTGGCAATGATATGAACAGGTTATTAAACATCATGAATTATTAAGCTGAAAGTTGATCGGAGCCACGGAAATAAGTCAAGTTAACGGGAATCTTTGGATTTCTAATGAAACATCCAGTCGTTGACAAAACATCTCTGTTAAGATTCTTCTGGAACATAAAAGGCAGATCCCACAGATGCTTAAGGAAGAGAACAGCATTCTTTTCTGGATTACAGGAAATTAAAAACCCAGATCACTGCGATCAAAATAACGGGAGATTAAACAGAGTGAGTGGAAGGTGCCGGTGCCTATAGAGAATTAGCTTCTCTTTCCGCCCCCATGCAGGCTGTTCCCCCACCCCAGTGAATATTGCACTGATTGTTTCAGAGAGACCTGAAGAAATTGGGAAACAGCCATAGATTTGTCAATGCTGGGTGTGCCTCTGGCGAGGGGAAATGGGCATACAGCAATTAGTCCATGGCTCCTAGCCAGCAGCACTCGGTTCCAGTCACTTCGCCTTAAGCAAGGAGTGTGTACAAGAATATTTTGTCCAGGCATTATCTAATAACAGGCAGTGGAATGTGATTTAATTCAGAGGGGACCAGGGGGCAGGAGAGAGGAGGCCTGGGGTGGGCCCCTGAGCAGGCACAAAGGTCTGGTGGACTTTGACCCTTCTGTGAGATCGCAGTTACCATCCCAGGGAATGCTGACACAAACAAGCCATCCCGGCTGTCAGGGAAACTGAGAACAAACAGATGCCCCTCACTCCCTGCTCGCATACCTTCTCCAGTGCAGGCTTCCTGCTCAGAGGAGATCGTGCCAAAAAGCATTATCCCATGCTAGAATTTCCTAATACTAACGACACTCTGTCATGACCAGTTTAATGACACACATTTGGGCTTTTCCCTTTTTTTTTCCCCTTTAACCATTTAATGCAACGTGAGCTCTGAATGTTAACAGGGAGAGAAAGCTGAGACTGGCGGGGGATTTAGACTTTGGCAAAGTGACAGGTGGCTCAGGACCACCTGGCGATGAACCAGGAAATGGGAAGGCAGAGGGCCTTTTCTCCTTTAGGCCTGAAAGCCAAGGGAGTATAAATGGGTTAACAGGGCAGTGGTGAATCCATGACTGCATGGCAGGCTGGATCATCTACTGTCTGTACGGTCTTAGGCAAGTAAACACATCTCCATGCATCTCAAAGTTAGGGACAGCGTGGACTTCCTGCACCCCTCGAAGCCAGCCACACTCCTGAGCTGAGCCCCGGGCACTGAGGACACACTTAGCCACCCAGCAATCTGTGGGTTTCTTCTGCATTCTTGGAGGCCAATGAGGGATGGAATACAACAGAGATAAATGGAAAAAAATAATACTGGAAAGAAGTTAAACCACAAAATCGTGACAATCCTATTTTGGATGTGAGAGACTATCAGATGTGTCTTGCAGGAGGTTAAGTTTACATTGGATCCTGGAGCTGTATCTAGCAGAAGAGAGCTACAAACGGCTTCTCCAGGCATTGGGGGGTAATAGCCAGGATCCCTGCTTTCAGGGCTCACCTGGGAGTTGAGACTTTCACAGAAAACCTCACTTTAGTGGGATGCAGCTACGTGGCCCACTGCTTGCTCTTCCTCACAGGGCCTGGCCCGTTCCTCAGGTGCTTCTCTCTCCCTGTTAGGATTTAGTCAGCAGCGAGGGTGAGCCACCTTCCTTTTTCCATTGAAGCTACATTTATTTGTAGGAGCACGAGGTGGCATCTGGAAGTGGCCCCAGCATTAAAGGCAGGGCTTTCTTGGCAATGAAATCATACCGAAACCTAAAGGTAAGAAAAATCTATGAAGAGGGAATTGTAACCATCCAAGGACACAGCAAACCACAACCTTGGCCTTGGAGCTGCATTCCTCATCCATCTAACAAGGCCGATTCTTGGGCTATAGGATAAACTGCATAAATCAAAGGACTCTTGGGATAGATAAGGGGTAAGCCTGCAATAAATTCCCTTAAACTTACTTGTCACTTGCCTGGAAACTTCACTTCTTTTTGAAAATCTAAATGTGATAATTGAATGTTCTAGATTCGTGGAAGGAAAGATTAGGGAGTCCCAGTCCCTGAGTTTCCACCTGATTTTTGAGGTGCCTAACTGACTGAAAACAGTTTTGCTTCCCTTGAGCTATCTCAGGAGCCAAATTCCAGGGGGACAAGGAAGTTGTCTTTTCCACACATTAGTCTTTCACACTTTTATTAACTTAAAAGCAGCATGAGACCGCTCATTTTGTGGCTGAATTACAAATTGCTAACACAGACGAAAAAGGAGGCACTAAATAAAACAGTTGAATAATGGATGAAGAATGGAAGGAAATGGCTTCGAATCCTGCAAATTTGTTACATATGGTAATCATACATTTTAAGTGTTTCTTATGTGTTAAATGACTTGTGAGCTCACCTAACTTGGTAGCTAGGACGCAGGTCACGTGGTCTCTATTCTACAGGTTAGTGAGTTAGCGTCTTCAACATGTGCTAGTCCCATGTAGCTATTTAGAGTTGCATGACTCCAAATAATAATAATAGTTATTATTATTATTAGCAGAGGAAATATTTATTTGGCTTACATTTACTAGAGGATATAGTTACTGGTCTATGGGGGAGGAAGTGGTGGAAAGACTGGAAGGGCCAGAGGTGGTGGACAATTCCAGGGAAATCGTGTTTTCTAAACACAACAGGGCTGAACTGACAGAGACCCCAAGGACACACAAACTCGCACACATTCAAACCAGACAAAATCCCAGTAGTGAGAAGGGACGTGAGCACAAAGTCCCACCCTAAACCAAGAAGTTATTTGCAATTGATATGTGCTGGGGGAGGGACAGTCAGTGTTCTCCAGTGGAGTGACCCTCGGCGTATCAGCCGCACCTCAAGGGAGATAGACTTCATGTTTGGGAGGAGCTGGGCAGCACCAAAGAGGCTTCTCTGTTTAGAAACAGAGTTGCAGGTAGGTAGACGGTGACCAAAATAAATTCTATGAAAAAAAAAAAAAAAAAAAAAAATAGACAGGGAGATACAATGTGCCACGATGAGGAAGGCACGCAGTGTGTGATGCACTTGTGCTGTTCACACTGAATCCACCAGGAAACAGAGAGCAGACAGGAAGTGGGCCTAGGCTTCTGTCCCGCTCTCCTTTGGCCTACTTCCTCCAGTAAACCTTCACCTTCTAGAGGTTCCACCACCTCCAAACAGCGACACCAGCTGGCGACCAAGGGTCACACATGTGAGTCCACTCAGAACACTTCACGTTAAAAGCACAGGCTTGACTTTGGCCCCTGAGCTCACTGTGGCTCTATATACTAAGCTCTGAGTCGCAGCCATTCACTGGCCCTACATGGCCAAAGCTGGAAGCTGACTTTACCGACTTTAAATCTGATGTAGCATTCTGCTGACCCCCAGGAACCGCGGTGTCAGGCAATCATGGGAAAATGAAGGACCCTTACGCCCCCAGCACTTCTGTGTTTCTGCACAGCTGTGCACATACGTCTGAAAGGCCACGGGATTCATGGCCTGGTCTATGGTTTTCATTAAACATAACAAGCGTTTTCATTACAACAAGCGAGCAGGGCTTCGGAGCGATGATTTCCCACCTGGTGGCCAGACAGGAGGACACACTTTAAGCAACTAACTGGACAGACTTCATGGATCCCCTGGGCAAGCTTGGAGCTGGAAATAGGAGTATGGTCTGAAGGCCCGCAGGCAGCACTTCTGGAGATAAAGGCCAGAGGAGATAGGTGTGCCTTCTCCATCTCCCTCTGCAGCAAGAAATTGGAGCTGTGAATACTGACTGGGTCAGGCCTGGGGGCCTCAGACTTTTTTCCTAAACATGTTTGCAAGTAGCCCCTTGTTTTTCCTGGGCCAGCCATGGAGTCTGCCTTGGGAAATAGCATAAAGCAATAGAATTATTATTCTTTCCCTCTGGACATGCTGGCTCTGGAGTATTTAAATCAGTGGGCTTCAGGGGGTTGATTTTGTCTCCCTTTCTCTATCATTGTAGACATTCCATCCCCAGGAAACATTTGACAAGGTCTACAAACACCTTAGCCCCCCTTTGTGTGTGTGTGTGTGTGTGTGTGTGTGTGTGTGTGTGTGTGTGTATATATATATGTGTGTGTGTGTGTGTGTGTGTGTGTGTGTGTGTATCATGGCATGGGTGTATCTCACTGGCCCTAGAGCTTTGGAGCATCTCCTTTGACCCTGGTGCCGACATGAAAGTACCAGTTCTGGGGATACACCCTGACATCCTATCAAGCGCTGGGTCATCCTCTATTATCTGATCCTCGCTATCCGTGGGTCCAGGTTGGGGCTCCTGGCTAGTGATGTTTGTAACCGTGACAACACAAAACATGAGAATTCCTACCTCTTCTCGTTAGTTATAACTGTGTCCCACATCAACACTAGCATGGTCTTTATGTCTTAGGAGAGAGAACACCCAGACTCGGGAGTTAACTAAGTAGCCCAAGATTATCGGCCAAGAGTCTGATACAAATGGGATTCGAGCTTTGACCTTCCTGGCCCCAGGATTTCTTTTCAACTTGACATGTACCTTACTTATGCCAATAGGTTTGACTGAGTCTCTCTGGGTCTGAAGACCTTCCCTCTCCTTGGAGAAGGTACCAGTCAATGAAGACTTTGAAGGTGCTTGGGGGTTGCCAGTTTCAACCCTGGGACCACTCTTTCCCTTTAGGGTCCTATCCCTGGTGAGGAATGGGCAGTGTCCTGACCCTCTGGCTGCCACTCGCTTGTAAACATTAGCGACTGATGCTTCTCAGCTCCACAACTGTGACTCCCAGGGGTTAGGCTGTAGTGACAGGGAGGCAGGGAGTGGCTGCTCCTGCCATCTAACAGGGAGGAGACAGCCACGCTGTTCAAGATTTGACAATTCACAGGATGGCTGCATGACAAAGGACGGTCTGGTCCCAAATGTGACTAGCGCTGTTGCTGAGAAAGTCTGCCACAGGAAGCCAAGGAGAAAAGCAGCCTGGCGAGCAAGCTGGTTGTTTATAGAGGAGAAATTTGTTGTTGTTTTCTCCTGTCATTCATCCGCTCTGTTTCTGACACCTTCTGATCTTGCCTTAGGAGCCCCTGCTATTATTCACAGGACTCTAGGCAAGCAAACTAGCTGTCCCTTAGGTCTATGGGTGACAAGTCCCGTATTTCCCTCATCAGAGCATTGGGTGTTTCTAGCCAGAGTGGGCCTGACCACCAGCATACCAAATCATAGGTCACGAGACATTGACTAGGGTATGGGATCTGGAGCAGCTTGCTGAGGCTGGACTTAGTGCCGAAGGGATGATAGCCGGTCTCATTGCCACCAGGCCACCATGAGGTGTCATAATGGCTTGGGATGAAGCCAACAGACTGGAAGTGGACCAGGGAAGTGAGAGTGAGCCTTTTCAAACTGTGACCCGAGGCCTTGAACCAGCACTGCTTGAAGCCAGCTTGTCCTGAATGCTTTAGTTAATTGGCAATAAATTGCCGGTTGCTTAAGCCTTGCTGTGCTGGGGTTTGTAGCTCTCAATCGAAAGGTCCAACAGACACATTTTGCCATTGAAGCCACAATAATGATGGTTCTCATGTAAAACATTGAAGCCAAAAGGTACCGGCACATTCTTTTCCATTCCCTGCAAGAGATTTCACACCAGCCTGAAAATCTTGGGGAAAATTCTGGAAGGCAGAATCTTCTGGACAAATGGATATCTGAAAAAAACAGCCACCGGTGACTCACAATGTGAGAAAAAGCCTGCAGTCCTGGCTTCTGGTAGCTTAAGTACAAACAGAAAGCTGTAGGCTTCATCTGTCTTGTCAAGACCGGGGTGTTCTGGGAGAGCAGTGGCACTTTTGACACCTATTATAATGATATCCCTGTTGCAGATGTTCCCGTTAGACTCTCAGCAGACTTGTGTAGATGGTTAGCAAGAGTACGTGAGGAAAGCTGGGCAGAGTGGTGGGGTGAGTTTACTCTGGGATAAGAAGTAAATTACTTCACATAGGGAGACCTCTGTGAAGAAGAAGCAGCCACTAAGGGCAAGCTGAGGGGCAACACTAGTTTACACTAAGTCGGGGACCTCCACATAGGACTTTCATGACCCGGGACAGAATCTCACTGATGTTGGATGGTCACCACAATAACCATCATGATTCCTAAACGGAAGTTCACAGGCAGGAAGGGGAAGGTGAGATGTTCTCTGGAGATGTCTGAGCAAAAACCAAAGAAATATAACTAATCAAATATGGGATTCAATGGGTTTTCTTGCTCAGCCAGCACAGGGGAGAGAAAATGTCTTTGGTAAAGGACTATGGAACACAGATCTCTGCTTGCTCAAATTCCCCTCTTCTCTTGTAGGGTAATAGCATCCTGTGTATCTATAAAACTTTATTTACAAAGGCAAGCAAAGGGCCAAAGGCTGTCACATGATCAATTCACAGCTTAATAGAAAACCAAGTAAAAAAGAAAGAGATCATACATGTGAGTATGCACATATATATATATATATATGTATATATACATACAAATTCACATATATGTGTAATATCAATATGATCAAAATGCTGAAGTAGTGTGAGGAGACCTGACTGGGTCTTTAGTTTTAATTGTGAAGAAGATCATGATAATAAATCCTGGAGCCATTTATCCTTTTATTCAGAGCATGCAAAGCCCTGCAATTTCAATTATGAGTAAGACAGGTAGATTTGCTGAATTTTGCTCAGGATTCCACAGCATGCAACTATAAGAACCAGGGTGTGTCTTGGATCTATTTGATTCCAGGGGCTAAACTCCCACCTTCTGGGCTGAGAATTGGTGAGCTACTCTGGGCCAAATACAGTCCATCACTTGCTTTGTAAATAAAGAGGTTTATTGGAAAAAGTCGTTTGTTGACTTAGTCTATAGCTGCTTTCCAGCCAAGGCACTGCTGCAGAGACCATGCGATCTGCAGACTCCCTGGTCCTTTGCAGAGAAGCATTGCTAGTCCCTGGACTAAGCCAGGAGGATGTCCCCAGAAAAACCCTCTGTGACTGAGCTACCTCCACATCAGTGTCCCCATCCCAGGCTGTCATTTTGGCCACGGCTCCTCAGTGCCTTCCTCACTTACTTTCCTTGTGACATATCGTCTAAACTCGAGGCTTCAAAAATCATTTTGAAAATGACAGAGAAGTGTACAGATGACAAGAGGGAGGAAAAGGCTTCTGGGAGGGGCTCCAGAAGGAGCTGATGACACAGCACGAGGCACCCGCGTCCCACCAGGGACTACGGTGTCATCTCTCCTGTGGCTAGCATTTATTCCCCCAGGTGAAGGCTTGTTTGTTAGGCTGTCTCGAGGGAAAAATAGTCTAACAACCCACACACTTTGTCAAACAGATCAGAGTCAACAAGGAACACTGGGAGACTCGAGTTGACTGATGAAGCACCATCTGGTAGCGAGGGTGAAGACAGAGAGAGGATTCTGGCTTTGAATCCTGGCTGACATTTGCTGGACTCGGTTTCTACAGCCTGATGGGATGTGACAGCATAGAGGTTGGGCTTGCAAGTTAACTGAGGTCCCTCCACGTTAAATAAGACTTGACCTCAAGAGCCCTCCTTTCATGGACAAGGAGCAGGTAAATGAATAAAACAAAAACATTTAAACCATCTCTGTGCAAAGCCAACTAGGTCTCAGGGAAGCTCATGTCAGAGGTAAAAAAAAAAATGAACTAGAAATATAAGTTAATGGCAATGGGCATCGTTCAAGGGTCCCCATCTCATTGGTCTCAGTGAATCTTTCCTTCCTTCATTAATTTGCCAATATAGAAATAATCTTTTAATCTTTGCTTTCCATAAGCAAATGTAACTACATACTGATTTTATTTATGTGGGTTATGTGTGACTCAGTGCATGACTGTGTCTGTGTGTATGCCTGCAGGTACAGGTGTCCACAGAAGCCAGAAGAGGGTGTCAAGTCCCAAGAACTAAAGTTACAGATGGTTGTCAACTTCCTGAGGTGGGTGCTGGGAACCCAACCTGGGGCCTCTGAAAACACAGCAAGTCTCCAGCCCATAAACAGGTGTATTTAAGCAAATAACTTTTACATTATAACTGACAGTGCAAAAAATCAGTTATTACAGCTACAAAATTGCTGTTGTGATGTGGTCCTCGTTTTATATAAATATTATACATTAAGGTAAATACACGACGATTAAATTATTAGGAGGCTTATCTGCACCCTGCTTCAAATGCCACTGTGCCCTAGTAGCAAGTCACATGCCTTTCAAAGAATTCTCCGCAGGAAATAGATAAATTCATGTGTGTAAACATTTTATTTGATACATCAACTGTTTTATTTGAATTAATTAAATGGCATCGTGTGTGTGTGTGTGTGTGTGTGTGTTGTGATATGGAAACACGGCAAGCCTAATGTACACCAGGAAATGGAAGTGGAACAAGGCTGGAGAGAGTATACACAGCCTGGGACTCACCAGTGACTTCCTGCCTTAAAACAGAGGATCTGCCAAGCCTTTGTTTATTCAGCAGAGCTAAGAAAGGCCGCTTGCTATGCACATGCTCTGGAAACCACGTCCAGACATCCCTCGGCGCTATCCTCCGCTAGCCAGGCTGGTCAGTTATGAAGGTGTGGGACTGAGGTACCTCCATCATATAGAAGTGTTGCCACCTCTACTCAGGCTGAAGGCCATGTTCAAATGCCATTGTTAAAGGTCACTCCTCTGGAAGGAACTCCTTGCTGCCAGCACCCGACTTCAGGCACCCCCGCCCCCCATCTGTCTCCAGCACTCTGGGTTCTCCCATTCTTCTCAGTAACTTCTCAGTGTCGCCCCAGGACCCTGAAAATCGTAGTGGTTTGCTTAAGTGCTTGTCATCAATCTTCCCAGCATGGCTGTGGATGCTTCCTTTATTACTGTTTTTGTTTGTTTGTTTGTTTTTTGTTTTGATGCTGGTCTCAAACTCCCTACGGAGTGGAGTCCTTCCTTAGACTGCTGATTCTCCTGCTCCCACCTCCCAAGTGCTTGGATAGCAATCATGCACAAACACGCCTTGGTTGTGCGGTACTGAGAATCAGATCCAGGGCCTGGTCGATGCCATAGGAGCCTGGTGCCAACTGAGCTGTGACTGCACTCCCTTCCAACCACCATTTTATGGTCAAGGCTTAGCATGGTGCACTGTGTACTGTGAATATTTCACTCACTCTTTTTGTAAACTAAAAAAGCCCCCAAAGTCTTAGAAAACAGAAAAAAAAAACAGATATATCATTTCTGGAAAGCAAAACGTATTTCCTTTTCTGTTTGTTTATCTGCTTAAAAGGTAAGGTAAAAAACAAAACAAGCAAGCAAACAAAACCCCAAAACCAACATTCCTGCCCCTGTCACTACAGGGTTAAGCCATTCGCTTACTGTATTTTTTTCTTCGTGTTGGGTCAGCTTTCCTTGAGCCCCACGGATGTACCATGCGTGTTTTACGAGTTAACATTTATTTTAGACACTTTAGCCTGCTGGACACAAACTTGTAAGCTGCACCTCTCCACTGACACCCTGTTGGACATAATGGGGAGACTTTACAGCTTTCCCAGAGGGGTTCCGTGGACTGTAGAGTGCCCGGGGTGAGACTGAGCTGGGGAGAGGCCACGGCAAGGTGGCCCTCTCTCACAGGCAAGCAGGGCCTGTCTGTAGGATGTGTATGCACAGCTCTGCCCTCAGAAGTCAGGTGTGGGTGGTACAGTGGCCCGTGGCTAGCCTTACTCCCTGACTCCTCATCCTCTTACATACTGAACTAGGACATCGTCTGAGCAGATCAGGGACCCTAGAGGTGACAGCAGGGGTCCCTCTGAGTTGCTAGGTGCTATCCCAGATAAGAGCTGCTAGCCTTGGTGTTTTCAAAACCCTCTCCTTCTCAGACAGAACCTTCCGTGAATTACAGAAAATCAACTGTTGCCAGGAATAAATCAGACATTGAAAATCTGCCATGCATCAATCCACAGTGGAATCCCCACGGGGCGGGGGATGTTACAGGTTTCTGGAAGTCATAAAACCTCCATTTAGACGGAAAGCTTTACAGTTTTCAATTTAGTTACTGACTTGGACGTTGTGGGTGAGGTTCTCAGTTCCATAGAACAAAGACTTCTGCAGCTGCACGCTCAAGGACCAGGGAGAGTTCCACCCAAGGCTGACGCTCCTTCGCCCACGCCCACTCCCACCGAGGGCTGCTCTGTCCCTTATGTTTGTTGTCTGTGTGTTTGTGTGTGTAGGGTGTACGAGTAGGGTGTGCATGTGTACATGCACATGGAAGCCGGGGGTCAGCTTCAGGTGTTGTTTCTCAGGTCTGTCTTGCATTCAGAGACAGTCTTTCGTTGGCCTGCCTCTGCCTCGCCAACTCTGGGATTGCCAAGTGTGTACCGCAATGCTAGATTTCTTAAGTGGGCGCTGGGGACCAAGTCAGGGTTCTTATGTTTGTGAGGTAAGTGCCGTAGTCACTGATCCCTCTTAACAGAGAGCCTTCTTTATAAAAGTTTCCTGTCATGTGTCAGTTCTTTGCTATCCCTTCAGTAAACAGAAACCCACGGGGCCCTCCTAGGGCCCTAACTTTATCCTTCAGAGCTCTCCAGAAAAATGGTCTCTGCCGCTTCCTGCTGCAGAAACTTCTCTAGTGATAATCTTACTGGGTAGCCTGTAGCTCCTCAAGGGCAGACGTGGGCGTGTTCTGTTTGTGGCTAACTTCCTAGAGTCTGGTCCAGCTCCTAGCACAGAGCAAGTTCCCAACAAAAGCTTGTTCAGAGCCCCAAAGTTAGAACTGCTGCTTGCCCTCCAGCAGTGCCTGCTAAGGTAGGGAAGACAGAGGTCCTGCCATGGCTGCCAACAGACTTCAGTTGATGAAGAGGCTGAAGGATGAAGAATGAAGTCTTAAGGATGGAGAGAGGAGGTTGGGGGGAAAGGCCTCAAGGGGAAATTATATTTTATCCTGTTTACTGGAGTACCAGTCAAAAGCCACCAAAATGTCCTGCCAGCAGAACAGGCTTATGTCACCAAGTGCCCCGTCTTCAGATTCTATCCAGCAGAGAAAGCAAGGGTATAATGCCAGCTTGCTAGCTTCATTCTTAAAGTCCTGTCAGTCCCTGAACCAATAGATATACTGCCTTTCTCTAAGCCATTGGAAGAAGCCATCCAAACACACATAAAACACAGAAGGTGAGGTCTCTAGGTCCTTAGCCAGTCCCCACCCCGTCCTTCAAGAGACACAGATGGCGGCCAGAAGCCCTGTTCAGGAGCCCATGGACACAGCTGCTGCTCCGCTTTGATCTGAGCTCTTTCACAAGTGGGTCTGTCTGTAGCTGGGGATGGAGGCGCTTGCACCAAGAGGTCTGTGTTCTGGTGACAATGTGGAGCAGAACAAAGGCATCAGTGTCGGGGACCGAGATCTGCGACAGGAATTTCGCACAGGACCGTGCAGACGGGAGCGTCTGACTGTGCGCCCTGGTGACTACACACCAAGATCTATTTGGGAAACTGCAGGAATGAGATAGTCTGTCTGGGGCTTGGAGGGTCTCCGTGGAATATCCCTTACCATGGCCGCTTTCTGCTTGGAAAAGCATGGCATCTTGGGCAAAAGCATTTTCCTTCTCCAACTGAACCGTTGTTTATCCATTCACACCAGACTGTTTTCCAGCCGGGGTATGAGGTCCAGCTCGACTTCCCCCAGCATGGCCTGCTTCGTCATAGTTCTATTTCCGAGTGGGACCCTCCCCGTCATTGCCCTTTTTGCCTAACCTTGAAGCCCCATCCTCATCCCAATCTTCCCCTACCACCTTGCTCTCTCTCAGCTTCCTTGTTTCCGTGGTCACAGCTTCTCTATAGGATTTTTACACTTTTCTCTGTTCTCCTGACTGGCAGATCCTGGCTAGGGATGTTTACTTGCTTGTTTGGCTTATTTCGAGATCTCTAGGACTGGAAGGAGGTCAGATGAAGTGCTCACTTGTGGGACCCCAGCAGGTATAAAGGTTTGGACATTTCTAGTTAACTCTACATTGTGAAGAGTGGGTACTGAATACGCGCCACTGCTTAGATACAAGAACAGTCCTGTACTCCTGCAGGCAGGCCGGATTGCCAGGAAGAGGTCATTATTTACCACAAGACATGTCATTCTTGCCTGTACAATCCCTCCGACAAGCGCTCCTAACTGGCTTGAGAGAAGGAAGGTCTGCAGGGCAGTGCTGACACTGTAGAGGCGGGGTCCCTGCGGCCCTGGGTCTTCCCTCATTGATGTCTGTTATGGCTTGCTGCTCTCTCCATCCCTGCTAGTCATCCAGTCACTTCCTTCACAGAGCTCTGTACTTCCTTCCAACCCGCACAGACTTACTCCAGTCCTGAAGGGGACGATCAGCCTGGCCTCCCGCACATAGACACTGAGAGACTAGACCAGTCCTTACAGGGCGTGTTGAAGCCTGGCTGAGTCAGGACTCCAAGTCTCAGAGAGCACGCCACACATGTGGAGGTCAGAGGACACCTTTCCTATGGGACTGCTCTCTCTTTCCACCTTTCTGGGGTTTCTAGGGATTGAGCTCAGGTTATCAGTCTTGGCCACAAGCCCCTTTACCTTCTGAGCCACCACACCAGCCCTGAAGATGCTCCTTAACACAGTATAACTTTTAACCCAAAAATAATTCCAAGCCTTCCTTGTGATCCATCACAGGGCAATTGAACCAATTTATAAACAACGGCTTGTGATTCTGGAGCCTAAAATTACCAAGAACAAATGAAATGAAAACTTCCAGTAATTACTGTACGTTTGTTTTGCTTTCTCTGGGCTCTAGGTCTCTGCAGCTACGGAGGCAAAGGGATTACTCACGGTAAATTTGATTAATGTTTATTCTGTGGCAAGCTTTATGAACAATGCCTTGGCAATATTATCTTATTTAATTTTTAATAATATTTTAGAGGATTTTTTTGAAATCAGAGAATTCTAAAGAACAAAGTGACAATAAAGAAGGATTCTGATTTTACTCAAGATAAATTAAATGACATTAAAGGAAGGAAGAAAGGTTGGGTTGGGCTTTTGCTTGATTTTGCGTTTTAGAAAAGGCTATAAATTCTTGAAGTTGGAAATTTCAGACGAGGAGGAAAACTGTAAGAAGTGACCCCGAATGTTAACCCCTTCTCTCTCTTCTTCAAGGCATCTATGCTATCTGCAGGACTTATGAGATTGCCTTCCTATAAAGTGGGTGTAATGTCTCACGTTTGCAATTTCAGAACTCTGGAGGCTGGGACAGGAGGATTGCCAAATGTTCAAGGCTAGCCTGAGCTACCGTGCAAAACCCTGTCTCAATTCCCCGCCCTCTCCTGGATGTGTCCAGGAACAAAATTTGGTCCTGTTTGTGTAGCTTTGACGTTCATTTCTTCCTTTTCCTACTTCTGCTTTTTAAACCAGGTAGCCGGAGAAAGGAGATGGGGTGGTGATGAGGGATGCCCAGCCTTCACCTGATGGGCTGGTCAATACGGATGCTTCAAAAATGCTTTTCTGCTGATTTAGGATTATGGAAACAATTTGCAAGCCTAAATAACAACGCTAAGCTAAAGTTACAAAGAACATTTTCCTCCCTACTTTGGGGAATGGCACCTTTGGAGGCTTCTCATGCGTAATCCCTTTTAAGGGAAGGCAGGCAAGCACACAGGAGAAGTCCTTTAGATCCATCTTTGCTGAAACCTCCTTGTCAACGCAAATGTGTAAGAATTCCTCTAAAGTAATTGCAGATAGCTTCCTGGTTAGGAGCAGGACTCAGTGTCCATCCCCTCTCCAGTGCTGGGACCCTGTTTGGTTTGCCACGAATGAGCAGCCCTGAGCCTCAGCTCTGTGATCACGAGTGTTCCTCATATTCCTATCAGAGAAGAATTTCAGGTTTAGTGAAACTACGCGATACAGCGTTTAACGAGATTTGGCACAGACAAGTTCTTGGGAATTACTGCTTTAAGTACCCAGCCAGTCTCACCTAATGGACTTAGTGATTTCAGAGACGAAAGCACAGGTTTCCACCCACGTCTAATCAACTCTCACCAAATAGATTCTTCAACATTTAGAGTACTTATCACCCCCAAAGTGCACAGTGTCCTTCGTGGCTCTGGGTTGAAGAGAGGCCACTTGCAAGGGGGTGACCAGGGCCCAGGACATTTTTTAAGAGATTTGAGAGACTAGTTCATTCAGTTAACACCATGTTTTCTCCAAATAATGTACCTTCACTTAAAACGTGAAATTGACACCACATGAGGATCCCTTAAGATGCCGTGAAATAGGGACAGCTCCCTCAGTAGCGTGTAGAGGGTACTTGATGCAATCAGCGTGTTCTACACAGGTAATTACTTTTACTACTAATGGTGCCTCCCATTCAGCGAGGGCGATAAGAGCCTGGAAGTCTACTTAATCAGAAGGCTTCTTCATTACAGCCCCACCACCCGCCGAGTAAAACTGTTCACGGGCTCTATCCAGCCGCCCACACAAATGAGAAAAATTTATTAGCGTGTGAGTAGGCTGGGACTTTGTTAGTTTGTACAAAGGGAATCACCTCCACGGCTTAAAGAATGCAGAGGGCATTCACTTCACGTGTGCAGTTGCGCCATTGTGAGCAGGGCTTTTCCAGAAACCTCACAAGTTTGTACTGTGGAACTGGCTGGTGATGACTGTTTAATTCAGTATTCTGAAACCATTTAGGGGCAGGTGGAGGAAGGAGAGTGGGGGCAATGGGACAACTCATGCTGAGTGACCATTGGTAATGTGCTCATCTCTGAGCCTACTTCCTATCTGTGGAACAATGGGTAAGAATTATATTTGTTTTATATTTATTTACAATCAGTTGCGCTATTAGGCATACGGGTGTTCAGAAGTGGACCGTGCTTTTCTAGTATGAACAAGAAAGCCACAGAAGCTTGTGGGAAAAGTGTGTTAGGGACACAATGTTCGTGTCAGTAATACATAGTGCAAAAGATAGAACCCCAGGGCTGAGGAGATGGCTCAGCTGGTAAAATGCTTACCGAACAAGCATAAAGACAGAAGTTCAATTCCCCAGTGCCTGTGTAAAAAGTCAAGCATGGTGGTGTGTGTTTGTAATCCCAGGTGAGGAGGCAGAGTCAAGCAGATCCCTGTGGCTCGCCAGTCAGTCACTCGCGCTTAGCTGGTGGATTCCATATCAGGAGGGGGGCTGTGTCTCACAAAACGAGGTTAGGTAATGCCTGTGGAAGACACCCAAGGCTGTTCTCTGGTCTCCACACGTAAGCACAGTGAACGCAACATGAAGTATGCACGTACAGACATGTACGCACACAGGTGAACGCACAAAGATGGAGTACGATAGAAGCAGTAGCATCATTTTCTATAAGGTAGATGTTTAAGAAAAGAGAAATATCACAGCAGAACGGACGCTGAGCTTGGAAACGCCCTGTAGAAGTGGAGACTGGAAGGCTGCAGGCTGAGCTACTGACGTCGTAGGCAGAGGGTTCTCTGGAAATGAGACTAGGTTAAAGCACTGGGCGTAGAAGGGCGTGGCTTGCAGACCGCACCCCAGCTAATGCACCTGGTGAGAGGAAGTGGCTGGTGCCTGTTAAGGGCGGACATTTTTGCTTGCCCGTGTTCCTACTTGCTTCAGTGCAGCTGGGTATGATTTTCTCCGTCACAGTCACACACACACACACACACACACACACACACACACACACACACACGCACGCACGCACGCACGCACGCACGCAAGCTCCACGTTAGACTTTAGTTCTGTCACGTTGGGATAGGCTTGCATTTTCAGGAGCAGGGTGGCGCACCAGGCTGTGTTAGGAAGATCCCCCAAGCGAATGCTGGTGAACACACAGATAACCAAAGCATCCGCCCCTCTTGAGTTCCATGACAACTGGGATTAAACTAGGATCATCTTAAATCTCAGACTCAGGGGGCATGGCCTTGGAGGGCTACGCCTTTTTCAGTTGTTCTGGATTGGAAAAGAAAAAAAGATAAGACTCCAAGGGCTCCCCGTGATGCTACCAGACAGCCTGGAGCTGAGTTAAATGTCTGCAATCGTACCTTTGTCCTCGCCTACAACAATATCAGTTCCTACAAAGACAGTCAAAGCAAAGACAGGAAATGCTGTTCTTTCCCTTAAGTTGGAGTTGAGAACTCCCCTCTAAGAGGCAGGAATTCAGCTGCCCTTGGGAGGGAAATTGATGCTACTTTTCAGAATGCTTGATTAGCACAGGAGATGGTGGCAGGCCGGCTTCTCTCCAGAGCCTTTTAGTAAGTAATAATAGATAACACACACGCAAGGCTCTCGGCGTGTCTGGAACTATAAGAACGCAGATGGATTAGCTCATTTATGATTTGAATCATTCTGTGTAATTGCTTTTCAAGTCTCAATGTTTCTTATCAAATTAGGTAAGCTGAACAAGTTTAGAAAAGGCAGCCTGGTTTCTAGGTAGCCATGCAGCCAGGGTTGACTGGGCAGCAGCTACGGGGTCTGGTGTCACCTTACTTGGGCTAAGCAGTCACAGTCAGCTAGTAGCTTTTCTCATTGGTCTAACGGAAGCAGCTTAAGGAAGGAAGGATTATTTGGGCTCACATTTTGAGAGGGCAGAGTCCATCGTCACAGGGAAGGACAACATGACAGAATTTAAAGAAATAGGGATATGTGCCTGAGATTCCTCTCATCTCGGCAGCCCTGGAAACAGAGAGCTCAGACCCAAACTGTCTGAAGTGACCCGCTTCTTCCCAGCTAGGGCCCACATCTTGAAGGTTCATGATCTCCTAAAAGAGCACTGCCCGCTGGGGACCAAGGCTTTAAATTCATCCATCTGTGGGGGACAAGTCACCTTCGACCTGTAACACAGACCAGTCAGAACCGTTGTTTGGCTGACAGACAACTGTGTGAGCTAGGATTTGCCGTTCAACTGTAGCTCCCAATATGTTGGTCATGGTCGGTCATAGTGGCACACACCTTTAATCTGTGCACTCAGACAGAGGCAGGGAGAGCTCTCTGAGTCTGAGGTCAGCCTGTTGAGTTTCAGGCCAACCAGGGCTATATAGTGAGATCCTATCGAAGAAGAGAAAGGAGGAGAAAGAGGAGGAGGAGGAGGAAAGGAAAGGGAAGAGAAGGGAAGGAAGGGGAAAATGGGAGGAGAAAGAAAGGAAGAAAGAAGGGAAGGAAGGAATGAAGAAAGGAAGGAAGAAAGAAAGTAGGTAATATTTAATGAGGTGGAAAAAAAGAGTTTAGAATGGCACAGAATCAATAACCAATGGTCATTGTTGTCTATGAATTATTACTTTATTGTCCATATGGGGTCATTAATATTTTCCAAGACCGACATATCACCTGGTTATTTGAAACAGAGCTGGCACATACTGGGGTCTCTGAAGACTCAGAGACCTAAGATGCCTGGTTTTCTCTTTCTGGATGCCGATGCCGATGTTCTGCCTGTCATTGAGGACCAGGGTGCCTGAGAAACAGCACGGGACAGGAAAGTTTTACATTCCATCTGAAGGTTTATCTTTACTGTTAAGCCATCACTGTCTACATTAACTGTGTCTGCCAACCCAGGAAACACATCAGCACTGTGGTCTCCCCTTCCCTCCCCTCTCTGTTTAACCCACCCCACTTGGTCTCCCCTCCCACTGTCTTCCTGGGAGACTTTGGAAGTCCAGTCTGCCTGTCCCAATCTTGTGCTGTGATGGCCTCAGGGCAACTAGTCACTTTTACACTTTCGGACTGTCTGGTTCTCTCTCCCTTACCACCTTGAAAATGATCTCCTATCTTATTTTCTCTCCCCAACTCTCTGAACAGTCACTCTTCAGTTTTAACACAGGCATATAACTCCTTCAATTTAAACATGGCTGCCCTCGAGGCTTGCTGTGTTTCTAAGTAGCTTTCCAGAGACTCTCCACCGTGTGAGCATTCATCCCCTTCTATTGCTAAGGCTTCTGGCAGAGACACCAAAGCACAACGCCGGAATCTACCGGAATCTAGTGGATGGTGTACTTCCTATGTCTGGGCGAGGTGCTGCATTTTATCCCTAGGAAAAAGTTCACAAAAACCAACCAAACAAACAAAAGCAAACCCTTCACAGTGATCTCAAACCCAGCAGTTCCCAAATGTAATCCTAGAGCCTCATTCTTCCAAGCTTCCAGCTCACTGCTCAGTCTCTTCCTCTGAGATGGGTACACAGCCAAGTCCCACTGATTTTACCCCCAGGCAGACTCT
Source organism: Arvicola amphibius (assembly GCF_903992535.2). Taxonomy (NCBI): domain Eukaryota; kingdom Metazoa; phylum Chordata; class Mammalia; order Rodentia; family Cricetidae; genus Arvicola; species Arvicola amphibius. The sequence goes on from NC_052051.1 coordinate 8,967,179, forward strand.
AAATCCCCTCCCCCTTCTTTACTTTCCTCTTACCACTCTAGCTAAAGCTACTCTCTGTTTTTCACTGTTTGTCCTTCCTAGCTCCTCCTCCCGGCACCTTGGCAACCAGCCTCATCTTATTCTAATATAATCTAATTACAAATAATTTTTATAAAAATACAGTAGCTTTCAAAGACCAAGCCTAAAATTAATAAAGGCTACAAAATCTTAATTACTTCAAATTCCCTCTAACTTATATTTCCTTTGTATTGCAACGTGTCCCCTACCCTAGGAAATATCCAACAGGCACCCACTAGGTGCCAGGCCTGTTTGCTCTGAGACTTAACACCTTTTTTTCCTTTTTTCTTTTCTTCTCTTTCTTTCTTTCTTTCTTTCTTTCTTTCTTTCTTTCTTTCTTTCTTTTCCTTCCTTCCTTCCTTCCTTCCTTCCTTCCTTCCTTCCTTCCTTCCTTTCTTTCTTTTTGCAAAGAGTGACTATTATTTGAAAAGTTCTTTTTGCAAAATGCTTTGGTCTTTATTCAATGGGACAGATGCAGCTGAACTGAAATGCTTCAGACAATATCAAGGTCCCACAGAGGCCAGAAGAGGACTGCAGATTCCTTGAGCTGGAGTTCCAGGCAGTTGTGAGCCCCTTGATGTGGGTGCTGGGAATTGAACTCAAGGCCTGTGCAAGAGTAGCAGGTTCTCTCAGTCTTGGGAACATCTCTCTAGCCCGAGGGTTCTTATTTTGAGTTGTCTCTCCAGTAGCGAGATCTTACTCAGAGGTTTATAAGTATAGCTTTTATCTTTGGCTTATAGATATCTCTCTAAACATGAACGTGCAAGTTTTGAGGTATAATCAGATTAGAAATGGATATACTATATGTGTGTGTGCATGTGTGTGCATGTGTGTATATATGTGTGTATGTATGTGTGTATGTATGTGTATGTGTGTGTGTATGACAGAAGCCCTGCTGTATTAATTACTGCTCTCATTATGATAATTTTTCATAAACAGCAACTAAAGGAAGGATGGGTTTGATGGGTTTGTTTTGTTTGGCTTCCTGATTTTCAGGGATACAGTCTATCAGAGTGGGGAGGGCACGACACTGGGGACATGAGGCGACTGCTCACACCGAGTCCATGGTCAAGAAGTGCAAGATGAAGATGAACGCTGGCACCCATGATTTCTCTTTTTTATTCATCTCATAATCTCAGGCCATAGGATGATGCCACCCATATTCAAGGTGGGGTTTTTCTCACCTCACTTAAACCTCTATGTAAATATGCTTACACACACACACACACAGAGAGAGAGAGAGAGGGGGGGGGATTTTATTCATCCCCAAGTTGATTCTAAATGTTGTCAAATTGGCAAGATTAGCTCTCACACCTTGTCTGTGTGTAAATGAAGGCAGCTGGTTTTCTGACAGTCACAAAGGTACGGACTTGGGTAACAGAATCACATCCACCCTGCGAATGGGGCACATTCCAGTTTTCTGCTGCGGTACTGTTGCTTTAACTTTGGCGCAGTGGCCGAGCTTAACCTACTGCTATTTCAGCCAGCAATTGGGACTCCACAGCTATTGGCCTGCTTCTCTGGCAGCGGCCTGGCCACTCAGGCAGCAGCCTGGTGGGAATTCTGTTCCCGCAGGCACTGGCTCTGTTGCTGCCACTAAAGGTAGCTTTAACTAAATCTCTATCGATCTATTTGTAAGTAAAACTTGAGATTCAAAGGCTGGAGTGAAAACCTGCTAGTGCAGAGAGACTGAGTCGTACCTAGCTAACCCTCTCTCCTGGCTGGCATCTTCCAAAGAGAACATCCTTCTGTTCTGCCAAACAAACAAACAAACAAACAAAAAGCTGAACAACTACTTCCCTCCGTATTACTTCCAGTGAATCTCCCTGTCTCTCCCAGATAACCTCTGATGCTCTATGATTACTTCCTGTCAGCTAGTTGCTAACTCAGCCTCCTGATCTAAGGTTAATTTTATTCAGTTATCAGGAATGAAAAATCGGGGTTCACAGTGTGATCGAATATCCCCCAACACAGTACTCAAAGGAGATTAGAGACTTCAGAAGAGTTAGGGAGAGTGAGCAGCCAATTCTCATTGTATCTTAGCAAGTACTATCAGGAAACTTGGTATTAATTTTATCCAAGCTGATGTAATCCAGCCATGAGTCACTCACCCCTTTGTGGAGATAACGGATGACCTGTTCATTGCTACATTCTCTGGCCCTTTGTCCGGCTCTGCTTGGCTTTGACCTCCGCAGCCTCTGATGCCTGCACTGCCCCTCTCCATTGATTCATCCTTGGCTTCATATACCTAACCCTCCTAACAAGAGGGAGTTTCCCCCCTCTTGTTGGCCTTCCTAGCCCTGGACCATCTCAAATTGGTCCTAATATGTGGATCAGCGCTGGGGCTCTGCCCCCGTCAGTCTTTCTGCCTCTCTCTAGCCACCCCTTCTTCCAGGCTGATTCATCCTTTCAGCTCCAGCTGCACCGCTCCATCCCCGGAGGATTCTCTTGTGTGCTGATCTTGCTCAAGGTCCTTCATCTTCATTACCCTGGAGAGTTCTCCCACGCGGATTCAGTATTCCCCTCCCTCCCTTTCCTTTGCCTTCCCATCAAAACTTGCCTGCTTGTCACCTCTTACCCTTGGGTCTTTTTCCCCATGCAAATACTCACAAACTCCAAAACTGCATGCCAACACCCATCATTCTTTCTTCAGTAACTTCGTGTGTGAAACGGTACTATGTTGGCAAGTCCCTGTTGTACTTTAACCCTTCGTAACACAACATAACCCTTGAAACCTGTATGACTGGCCATAAGCCAAGTCATCAAGTCCCCCAGAGTTCTTGGTTACCACCACCTTCCCTTCCTGTTCCCCCCACCTCCTCCTTCCTCCCTTTTTAAATCACCGCCAAATGAATCTTCCTGAAGCAGCGTGTTGTGTGATTTCTCAGGCCTCCCTAAATACACTTTCTGAATCAAGAACAGCCTTAGAACCCCATCTGGTGGAACCACCTCTTGCTACCAATGAGGAGAGTGAAGATTCAGGCATTTGGTCTGAAGAAGTGATGCGGGAGTTTTGCCTGCTTGAGACACATGGCTATTGTCTGCTTGTTTATCGGGTGCAGCACTATCTCCTTCCCAGGCTTCATCTTTCCCTGAAGAACCCACCTCCTACCTCGCTGAACCAATTTGCCTTTGTCCTAGATTCTCCCAAGTTGAAAACTGAATCTCTTGCATCCCACATGCTTTGTGAGTCTCCTGGCTGGCAAGGATGGTGGCCTACCGCTACCACATCTTCACTCTCCTCTCTTCTTGGCTTAGTCCTTGTCAGCCATGGCGGCCTGCTTCCTGTGTCTATATCGTGCCTCCCAAACCCTCTGAATGTCTACATCACTCCACCAAGCCCTTCCCATCTATTTCATTTCATCCAAACCATCTCTGTATCTGTTTCTCCATCCAAAGCCATACAGTTTCTACATCTAGCCTTCCATGACTCCTCTCACCAGGCCTTTGCCCTTCCTTTCCCGCCAGCCTAGATTCGCTCATATCAATAATCAGCATCAATGACCAGCTCTTTCTGGCCACTGACATACAATGCTTTTGGAATCTGACTTCAGGTCTAATTGTGTCTCCGTTTTCAGTCTGTCCTCTAGCCAATCAATGATCAAAAATAGCAGTGATTGCTCTCATGAGGACATTGAATTAAGAATTCTCTCCTCTTCCCATTGCACAGACTGTTACCACGGTAGAAAAGGAAACGCTTAGTTGAGGAAGTCCATGAACCTGACAGTCAAGAAGGCAATCGCATCAAGGTCTGAGACTCCCTGTCTCTTTTTATTTATTTGCATAGCCTGGTAGATTCTGTTCTCAATCGTTTGAACAGTCCAGGACCCGTCAGGCCCAGCACATCGCCGTGATCTATCGTCAGGGTAAAATCTCTGGGTGATGACAGCCTAGATTGACAGCGATGTTTAAATCCTAAACTATTCTCTGGATGACATTCAATTTTTTGTCATGAAGTTTCAAAATGTGACTGGAGCCTTTTCAAAGCTTTCCACATGGTGGAAACAGCAGTGACAAAGGCAGACATAAACCAGCTGTGGTCAGATGGGAAAAACACTGACCTTCGAGGCCAGATACCTAGGGAGGGGCTGGGGCTCTGATTTGGGAGTTCTGCAGCTTCAAACAAGTCTTCGCTCCCGGAGTGGCCCCTCTAAGTGGATCCCAGCTCTGAGAACACACGAACCGTGCACACTTCAGCGTCCCCTGTGTCTGCCCTGCTGGGGTAGAGGTGTTTCAAGATCTTGTTTCAAAGAAATGATTTACATTATGTTCTCCGAGGTGCTGCTTCCCAATCTGAATCTGCCTTGATTAAGAGTCCCTGAAACTTAGACACAGCAATCGCATGTTTTCCTTCATGTGTTCATTGTTATGGGGGTTTTATCGCCCTCGCTAGTCAGTACCTAGTCCAATAACAGAAGTGTTGAAAATTCCTGTCTTGTTTTACCATTGCATTTTTCACAGATTTCCATATTTACACGAAACCCACTTTATTCAGCTTAAACTCTGAACGGCTCTCTCAACTCCCACAGGTTGCCTCTGACCTCCACAAGCACACGGGCTCTGGCATTCAGCCCACCCACCACAGAGAAACGTGATTAAAATAGTTTTAAAAGAAGGAGAGAATATTTTGATCAAAGGAACACAGACTTAACTTCAAAAGTGATCAAGGAAGGCTCCACAGGGGAGGTGACACTGAGCCAGAGGGTTTAGCAATACGTAAGAGGCTGTATGTAACGTGTCATTTACAGACCCGGAACTGGGAAGTCACGCCTGTCAGTTCTTGTCCCTTCGATCAGACTTCCTGAAATTTGGAATTAAGAAGTACAGAAGTATCCACTCTTTGGATATCCTGAAGTAAATAACAAAAGCCCGGGCCCGGGAAAGCCCGTACCGTACCCTTGTGATTAATAGTCTGTGCTTTCAGCTGATGTATATTCTGAGGAACAAACACTGAGGTCAGTGGAAAATGATAATTAAACATGCGCATTTCACAATGCAGAAGCCTCATCCATCAAGCTGGACCCCAAACTGAAAACAGAGGGATGCACTCCACTTGGCAGATGGAGTTAAAGTGTGCAAGTAGCACACGGTTCAGCTCTCAGAACCATTTCCCAGGCTGGACTGTTGAAAAGCATCCATTAGTTCATCCCGTATCAGCCTCTCCCTTTTAAGAGATAATAATTTCATTGTTAAAAGTGACTCACATTTACTGTATTTAAGGAACAGGGAAAAAAAAACATGAAGGGAAAAAAAATGAAAGCCATCCAATATCCCAGCACTGAAAGAGAATTCTAACCATTAGTGAATTATATTCCAGATGTGTTTCTACCCATATGTGGTGGATGAATAGATCGCTGGATGGATGGATCAGTAGGTATAGAAACCTGATGAGTGGATGGTTGGATGGTTGGATGGGTGTGTAGAAAATGGATGTAGTCAGTGGATAAATGAATAGATGAATAGATGGATGGATGGTGGGTGAGTGGATGGGTGGGTGAGTGGATGGGTTGGTGGGTGGGTGGGTGGATGGATGCGTGGATGGGTGGATGAGCAGATGGGTGGATGGGTGAACGTATGAGTAGATGGATGAATGGATCAGTGGGTAGATGGATAAATGATGAGTCAATGGCTGGGTGGGTGGACATGTGCTTACATACATGAATGAGTAGATGGGCAGATGGATCAGTGAACGGAAGATGAGTAGATAGGTAGGGAGAGGATATGTGGATATATGGCTGCAGACAGATGGGTGGGTAGTGCGTGAGTGGCTGTGCAGATGAACAGACAGACAGAGCTGTACTCTTTCATGTCCCCCAAGGTTTGATTTTCCCAAGCTCATTCCTTCCTGGTGGCTCAATCTGCCCAAACCCTCAGTAGACAATAAGAGAGCATCCCTGTCTCAGATATTCAATTATTATATTTTCAGATTTATAATGGCATTTTGAAAAAAACCATCCAAGCTAATACTGCTACCTTTCATCATGTCAGTGAAAGTCTGTAAGAAAATTATGAATTCCATAAGTTCTTATGGGTAGGACAGAAGTCAAACATCATTTACAGTCACTGGCTAAGCTATAACAAGAACTAAGTGGACAAGGGAAGACAACTGTACTCCCAAGCTTACCGGCTGAGGAGCGGAGGGGAGCGGTACTCTTGTCACCGATAGGCGCTTCTTGGTAAGACAGGGGCACAGTGGGACCCCCCTCCTCACCAGGTCGCTCACAGCCACCAGTACCCGTCAGTGGTTCTCAACCCTCCTAATGCTGTGATTCTTTAACGCAGTTCCTCATGCTGTGGTGATTCCCCAAGCATAAAATTCTGTCATTGCTACTCCATAGCTGCTATTTTGCTACAGTTAGGAAGTGCAACATAAATATCTGATACGCAGGATATCTGAAACACGACCCCTGAGAAAGGGGTCATGACCAGCAGGTTGAGAATCGCCAACTTGTGTGTTCTTTGAATGAAACCAGGAAGAGGTAGGAGTACTGGGCTTGTCTTCAGAGAAATGGCCCTCAGTCACCTAGAGCCTAGATGACTTCATCCACTGTTCTCCGACGGTATTTTCCAGTCAGGGCACAACCGACATTCATGGTCAGAGATTTCTTTCTTATTTGGCCCGTGCTGTGAGACAGACATTGGGCAACAATAGTGGCCTCTAGCCATTAACTGTCAGTCAGAACAGCTGCCTCCCCCTCCACTCTGTGTGTGCGTGTGTGTGTGTGTGTGTGTGTGTGTGTATGTGTATGCTTGCATGCATGTGTGTGGAATCCAGGTGCTAGCTATTTCTTTTTGGAGACGGGTCTCTCACAGGCATGGAACTTGCCAAGTAGGCTATGCTAGCTGAACGGAGAGCCCCAGGGATCTGCATCCACCAGTCTCCACCTCCCCAGCTATGGGATTCTAAGTGCGTGCTACCATGCCTGGCTTATCAAATGTGGGTTCTGGGGATCAAACTCAGGTCCTTATATTTGCATGATAAGCACTTTGCGGACTGAGCTGTCTTCCCAGCGTCTTCCCCATCCTTTTGTTTGGCTAACTGATAATGTGTCTGGGTGATCTGGGAGCAAAGTCACCCTCGATTAAGGAAGAGTGCTAAAGACTCACAATCCAAAGTGCCACGCATCTTCTACATCTTCTAGACAGCAGGGTGAGGACTTCTTTTAGAAATACAGATGGTACCACTCTCTAGGGTTCCTCATGTGTGTCTCTGGACCAGGCTGAGAGGTGACAATCACAAGACGGGCAATGAATCCCACATCACCAGTGATGTATAAACGACATTAGGTCTGGGTTGCCTTGCCCCGTGTGCCCGAGAATAAGAACAGAAATGTCCGCAGTAGAGACGGATCCCTTCCCAGAGATGGCCTTGCTTCTGCAGCCACAGGACTCAGGACAGAAGGCAGAAAGTCAGACATCCTTCACGTCCATCAGACGGCTGGGCAGCGAGGAAGGAAAGCGTTGACTTAGGTAGCACAAGACATCCATGCCTCGCCAATTATGGCAGCTGTGGTGGCTTTATCTTCGGGGAGTGGGAGTGGGGAGGAGTGGCTCGCAAATTGTGAATTTAAATCTTGCAGTTGGAGTTCAGATTGCTGGTGAAACAATGTTTAGAAGCACTTGAAAGATAGCCACTAATTAATGAACAGTCAGGCCTGGTCCCTGAGACATGTGAAACAAAACAGGACAGAGCTCTCTGCTCTGTGTACTTCAGAAGCTGACTAAGAGCCAAACCGGAACTTGACAGTGAGCAGAGAAGCCCATTCCTCCCTTGAGCCACCAATTCTTCAAGTGAAGGGCTCTGTTTTTAAAGTGTGACTTCTGTGTCGAGAAAGAGGAGTATCATTTGGGGGGAGCGAAGCATGTATGTGCAGGCTGCCTGAGGTACACATGTAACACACACACACACACACACACACACACACACGTCTTGCTAATCACACAAGAACTGTGCCGTGCTAACGGTTTCAAAACTTCCCCTCCCTCAGACAAACAGTACCTATTACTTTAAACACCCGGGTGTCTAGTAATTGTTCAAAAATGTGTCAGACTACCAGCAATTCAAGTCCTGTCAAAAATAAATCTCCGAGACTCACTTCTTCCAGTCGGTGCCTTGGAAAAACACGCCCACATGTCAATTACCGGAAGCCTCTGCAATGTTTCTTTGTTCTGAATTTGTGTAAACAGAAGGCGGCTCCTTTTCCTTAACAACTGTTTTCTAAAACCTATATAAATGTTTATGTGAGCCTCCATGCAACAACACCTAACCGAAGCAATAAAAGCCACGGTGTAGGTAAATACACGGGCACAGAGCTATGTGCCTCTCGGTAATAAATGTTTAAGTGCAAAGGAGCAATGTCTCGACTTGTGAATTATTCTTTCATTTTTTTTTTCTTCAGAGGCCTGACCCAAAACATTTACATTTTAAATTGTAAATCAAAATGATCTCTCAACAGAAAGGGCTTACAGTCTCTGGCTCAGTTCCCCATTTATCCAAAAGAGGTCACATCACAGAAAATATCAAAATCATAGATAAATGAATGAATGGGGAATCTGACTATTAAACTAGAAATCATTTATAAAATTGGCAGCTAATTAAGACAGGTTAGTAGGGCTTCGATGTGCAATTGTTTTTCTGCTCACTAACCAATACTGGGAGGCCCCGAGATCTGAGCCCATTCCTTGGGGGAACGTATGTGGGGCTGTGAGTCATAACTGTAAGTCAAGCTGTGGAGCCAAGCATGGGGCTCCCTCGGGTCTTACACTTTAGATAAACAGTTTTTTTGCTGTAGGACCCTGAAGTTGTCTGATCATAAAACAGCTTCCATGAAGTTTTTCTTGCAAAATCAGAATTTCAACAAGGGAAGAAAAACAAACAAACAAACAACAAAAACAGCTAAATGTGGGTGACCCTCTCCTCTCCCCAGTTCTCAGCTAGCCATATTTACTAAAGAAATAAACAGAGCCATGAGCTGTGGCCAAATGGAGGCTGTGAGGCTGTAGGATATAAACCCCAAGTCACTGTCTGCTGGGGTAAATTAGAATAAGTTGGTTTGCACCGGGCGAGGACTGGTCGATATTTCACGATTAACACAGTGACAATTGCATATTAATAAGAGGTCATTTTTTTCCCCAAGCGTCTAGCTGCCAAACCCACTGGATGAATGGCTTCCTTCCTTCCCTGGAATCTCTTTCTGTTTCTTTTCTGCTAATATGGAAACTTGAGCCTTGAGCCAGTATGCACCAAGTGTGTGTGTGTGTGTGTGTGTGTGTGTGTGTGTGTGTGCCACACACATGCTCACCAAAGCATCAACCCCTCGCTAGGCAGGATTAGGAAACACCTACTAAAGTTTCCTACAGGAAATGAGAGATTTTGTTAACCTGTTCCCCTTAGGCTTCCTCCCCCACCAAACGTTCTCATCAACTTCTTTGTCACTGGGATTTAAATGCTCATCCTGTTTGGCGGATGGCAATTTTATCTAGAGAGGTAAAGCACACATTTTCTTTGACTCTCAGGAGAGATATTATAAGATAAGTCATTAATCGAAGGGGGCAACGTACAGGACAGATGGAATTCGAACAGTGTGGCTACCTTCTTCAATGGCGGAACGGTAGGAAGTGCTATAAATCAGGCATGGTCCAGCAGTCAGTGAGAGGCTCATCCTGTCCATAGCACAATGACAAGCAGTGTACGCTCCCTGGGTAGAGCATTAGGTATCCCAGAATGTGTGCACTTTGAGATATCACACTTATTCCTCCTGGGGAAGTCCCTCTTTATAGCCCACGTGGTGCAAAGAAAGCATGCCCCGTTGAAGGACAGCTAATGAGGATTAATATGGCATTTCGCAGAGGATCCTGGGCTTCTCTTTTGTGAGATAGGTCATATCCAAAAGAAATAGAGATGTTTCCTGTGTTTCTTTGAAACTATCTGCATGTTTCTTTTTCCTTTCCTTTTGTTCTGTTTTAATCTCGTAAACATTTTTAAGGTTCTTCAGACGTCCACTTTCTAAATCCAGTTGATGGAGAGGTTGCCCTTTAGCTGCTTAGGGGAGCCAAGCATCAGGCCATGTTTAACACATGCCTCTGAAGAGGCGGAATTAAGTCTCAAGATATTAAAACCCAAAGAGTTCATGAGAATATCATTTTCTATAGGGAAAAAGTCATAGGGTGGGAGAGACAGCTCTGTGGTTCAAAGCACTGGCTGCTCACAGAAGACAAGAATTCAGCTCCTACCACTCACTGATCAAGTGGCTCACAATCACATTTAACTCCAGCACCAGGGGATCTCCTACCTTTTCTGCCTCTGGCTTCCACGGATACCTTCACTCACATGCACACCCCCCCACACACACACACGCACACATACACACACATGCACACAAACACACACAAATAAAGATGATTAAAATAAATCAGTAAGACATTTTAAGTCATACAAGTGACCTACAGGCGATATCGAGCATATTCACAAAGCGCAAATTTGCAGGTTGCTTTGAGAACTCATCTGGTAATTATTGAGTATCTACTCTGACAGACCAGCCCTCACCCCAGTTGCCAGCTCATGCAAGTGGGACTCAGGTGGCTTAAGCAATTACCCTAATAAATGCTTAACTGCCCACAGAGTTAAGCGGCATGGAAGAAAGGGCACAGTTGGTAAGATGGGTGTTAGATTAAGTATATCCCTCCAGGTAGATTTGCTTAAAGGAAACATGGTAGCTGAGAATGAAGGCGTTGGTGCGGTTAGGGCTGAGGGCTGAGGAGCTGCAGGTAGTTCAGAAGAAAGCACAGCTTGCAAAAGTCGGTCCACAAATAGACACATGTTAAAGCGGGAAGCAGGAGTTGAAGATGCCAGAGGACTGTTGTCAGAGCGTGGAGAGAGAACTGGCGTGGAGTTAGACATTACTAGGTCTAGAAGACACTGAGAAAGGGCTGGTGTCTCTGAATCAACTCAGGGTTGTGAGTTGAACTGTGTGTCCTTGAGACAGGCTGAAGTGTCAACCCCTGGAGCCTGGAGTTGTGGCTCTCTGAAGAGGTAGACCAACTTTGCAGATGCCATCAAGTTAAGATGAAAGCTTTAGTGTGGGCTTGAATCCAAGGACTGGTGTTTTTCTGCATCAAGGGAAATTTGGACACAGACACGAAAGGGAAATTACCAAGAAGACACAGGGGAGGGTGCCATGTGACAACAGAGGCAACGCCAGAGTCACTAGTCCGCAAGGCCACAATGCCAGTCACCACTGAAGCTGGGAAAAGAAAAGGACCCTCCTAGAACCTTCAAAGAGAGGCTGGGCCTGCCCTCACCTTTGCCTCCTCCTCTTTCCTTTCTCCTTTTACTTCTATTCCTGGTCCTTCCTCCTCTCTGCCTCTTTCCTCCTCTCCACCCATCTCCTCATTCTCTTCCTCTCCCCTCTGTGCCTTTAGATAGGGTCTCAATATGTATTCATAGTTTGTCCCAAACTTATAATCCTCCTGCCTCAGCCTCCCAAGTTCTGGGATCATGCAGGTTTGTGCCACACGTCCCCTTCCTTGACTTTGTGGCCCTAAACATTAATCTCTGTGGTTTTAAGTTGCTTAGCTTGGGAGACTTTGTTTCAGCTTCTCTGGGAAACAACACATCCATAAACCCACCGAGGAACTAGAAGGAGTTTCAATGGAGGAACATGACATATCGATGACATTGGGTTTTTGAGCCTCCCCTCCCCCCCCCCCAACCTTAGCTGCAGAACGGACGTGGCTGAATTGGAGAGGTCAGGACGGAGAAGGGAAGAGTGATTGGGGCTCTGTATGCTGCTGGGGAGAGCTAGGAGTTCCGGGCACTGGAAGTCAGCAGGCATGGAAGATGTAGCTGGCCTGGCCAGGCGGGTTGGGAAGGCCACACGTTCTACAGCGACCTGCAGCTCTGAGCACACGGATTTCTGTTCTACACTGCTATGGACTTGGCAGACCCCAACTGGAGCATTCCAGTGACAATAGAATTATTTTCCCATTTCACACATTGAATTGTTTTTGTCTGAGTTATAATTGCTTTTTACATAATAATAAAAACCCTGCTCAAGAATGACAGAGCATAAAGAACTACTTTTCACCTCCTTTACGGATATAGCAGAAGAGGCTGTGATGGGGGCGGGGGGAGCTGTTTCAAACTGTGTACCATTAATGACTTAAGATGTGCTTGGATCTGGACTCACGGGCTCTAAGAGACAAGCTATTGACATTGTCATTAAAGGATCAACACAATTCACTGGTCATCAACCTGGCTTATAGATTATGCAAAGAAGTATGACACATGCAGCTCCTTCAGGGCCCTTTGATGCTGGCAGATCATTGTCGCTGCAGAACGGTTTGAAGAATGATCTGTGGGTCCCCGCTTCTTAAGCGAGACCTTCTTGGCTCTGTAAGAGGCTGACTTTGCCTCACGCATGGATTCAGGTGCCATTGTTAAAATAAAATACTCAAGGCTGTATGCTTTTACATTCCTTACAGTGTTTGAATCTGCAAGTCAAACATCAGGCCAGACACTTCCATGGGTGAGGTCCCTGGTGAAGACTTCAGTAGGAAGATGTCACAGTGGTGAGCCTATGCGGATTGTCTGGAGCCAGAGGTGGGGTGGCACTAGCCTCACTGTCTAGTGATACCTCATCTCTGGAGACCTAACCAACACCTTTCCAGGGCAGTGTCCCCAGTGAGCCAGTCTCTGCTCACTAGGCCCCTCCTCTTAAAGGGGACACCAGCTATACAGGGGACCAAGTTTTCCACTTATGGATCTTAGGGATCAAACTGTCTAAACCACAGTGGCTCACGGTGGTCACCACAGAGCAGAAAGCTGAGTCTTAGCTTGAGGAGCTCAAGGCAGACATCCGGACAAAGCAACTGTGGGGCAGAATGTGATCAGAGGCTCACTGACCAGCTCGGTGACCTTCCATTCCCTACACCTCTACAGGGAAAGAGCTTCTGGGGATCGGGGCGCAGTGAGGGAGAACCTGAGCTGTGCAGACATGGGGTGCATGAGAAGGGCTGGAGTCTGTCTCCCACCAGTGACTCCTTGCAGCAGTGGGTGCTTGTGGGAGGAGACCTATCAATGAATGTTATGGAAGTATTAGGGGCTGCAGGAGCAGAGGGGGCCTCTATTGGGGTGCCTGGTGGAGGAAGTTCAGTTTCCCCAATGTGCTGTCTTCTGTACCATGGTAAGGGAGCTGAGGACGAGCAGAGCTTACATGCTCTGGCTATGAATGAGGGCAGGAGACTTTGCTAGATAAATTCTTGCAGTCCCTACTAGCTTCCAACGAGTGAGGGGAAGGGATGAAGACATCTGCACAGAGCTCATGTGGACACTGCTGGTCATTAAGAACTCCCAAATCTTTGGCCCTCTGGAAGCCTCTGAGATCAGGAGCTGAATCAGCTCAGATGCTCGGACTCAGCTGAGATGAAGTTCCTCTCACCCAGCGTACAGGCACATATCATAAGAACTTCATTCCAAACTCAAGCAAGGTCAGTCTCTTGCTACGTAGGTACATATACCTTGGAGACTGACATGCACTTATTGTGGAAGAGTGTCCCACATGGCAGACAATGCTAGGAGGGATGTGGGCTTCTCTTTTTTTTTTTTTTTTTTTTTTTTTTTTTTTTTTTTTTCCCTAACCCTAACCCTAACCCTAACCCTAACCCTAACCCTAACCCTAACCCTAACCCTAACCCTAACCCTAACCCGGATGTGGGCTTCTCTACATTCATCAGCATGATGCCCACACCAGCATCTGCTTGCTCTGGGTCCCCGAGCAGAGGTCCCTGAAGCTCAACCTCCCTGTCACACTCACAGTAATGCTACTTAGTCTTGCACCATGGCCTTCCGAAAGCATTGGACCCAACTCTGGAACTGGGATGCATTGGGGTTTGGATACTGTGACCCCGTTTTCTGGTTTTGTATCTCTTGCACTTTCCAAAGCCTGTTTTTGTCCATCGTCTTTGTCATCTTTGGGGTGGGAGACAAAGATCTCATCTTTCCTCGTCACAAGTGTTCTGCCTTCTGTTTCCTCATCGTGAAGTACACCATGACCAAGGCAACTTGGGAAGCAGAGGGTTTGTTTTGGCTTCCAAGCTACTGTTCATCACTGAGCAAATCAGGGTGCAAAGTCAAGCAGGAACTGAAGCAGAATTCATGGAGGAGACTCCTCACTGGCTCACTTGGCTCACTGACTTTACGATCAGCTAACTGTCTTACACAGCCTGGGACCTACTGCCTAGGAACAGTGCCGCCTACAGTGGGCTACCTCCCCTGGTTAGCTACCAATCAAGGCAATCTCTCACAGACTTGCTCCAGGCCAATCTGACTGATGCAATTCTTCAATTAGGATTCCTTCTTCCCAGGTGACTCTCAGGTTTGTTAAGTTGGCAGTAAAAAATCCAGCCAGCGAAACAGGGAAGTGGCAAAGGCACAGAAAGATTCGATACCGAGCCTGGAGTCACAGAACACAGAAGAAATAACTATCAACAGCAGCAATTAATGGTGATAATACTGTATTATTATTATTATTATTATTACTATCATTTGATTTTGTTTTCTTTGTGCATTTCCGTGTCCATAGCTTCACGGTGTCAGTATTGTTTAACTATCATGAAGATGAGATGACCCAGATCCTGGATCAACAAGGTTCACATACAGAAAGAGGTGTTAAAAAGTACATGTGTACCAATTTTCTAAAATGACCCTGAAGGAAGATGTCATCCACTGTTTGTTTTAAGACTCAAAGTACCTTTCAGCATCAAAGCCAGAGAGGTTGATGATGAGCGCTGGGCAGTCAGTCCTGCCCAGCCTCTCACCGCCTGTCCTTTGCCCTGGGTATTTGATAGTATCTCCAAGGGAAGACCACAGGGTGCGGCCCCTATGTGGGTCTTTCTCCCTGGTGCTTTTTAAGCAGAACAGCTCTCAAACTTCTGTGGACATTAAAATGATCAAAGGAGGACACATGTCAAGGTGTGTACATGCGTGTGCGTGAGGGGCCGCTGATATTAAATTCCTGTCTTCCATGGGCACAGGAGCACAAAGAAAAAATTTTAAATTGTTGAAGGTGTGTTCACGTTTATATTTGAATGTGTGTGGCACATGTGTGCACATGTGTGTGAGAGCAAGTGTGTGTGTGTGTGTATGTATAAGCCAGAGGCTAATATCCAATGTCTTCCTTAGTTCCTTATCCTATATATTAAACTGAAGTTTCTCATTTGAAACCAGAGCTTGCCCTTTGGTTTGGTAATACTTGGCGCTTTGCTCCAGGGATAGCCTTGTCTCACTTCCTGAATGGCTGGGATTGGAGGCAGATGGCCATGTCTACATGACTGTCACGGGGTTCTGGAGACTCAGCTTCAAGCTTGCATGGCAAGTGCTTTATCCACTGGGCTGTCTCCTCTTAACCTAAGAAATTATAGCACAGTTATAAAACCACAGGAGTAGCAGAGAAGGTTCAGGGAGAGAGGGGCTCAGAAACGTTCTAAGTTAATTCTGATGGGGCACAGCATTTTCTCCAGGGTCTGGCTTCAGAGCCTGACGCAGCTGTGTAACTCTGAAGCCCTGCTCTGCGACATGGGGTCTCTCAAGTCAGTGCCCAAGGTCCGCTCTCTCCTCTGACATTTTTGGGGCTTTTCCTCATTGCAATCTAGCGAATCATAATTTAAAAGCGTATGGATGATCTCATAAATTCCTATTGACCGCCTCGCTGGTTTGACCATCCTGGTTTGACCTTATCTGAAATTTGTATTTGAAATGTCTCAAACAATCCTTTATGTTACCTCCTCCTAAGAGCCGAGTGCCCGCCATGTAGATACAGCAATTTGCTATTGAGAAATATAAGTTGAGGGTTCCACTTCTAACACATAATAGCACAAGCAGAATATCAGCTTACTACCGAATGTAGACGGGTCTGTTCTAGACGACCATCCACTATATGCGCTGTTTGCTAACACTCACCTGTAAATTTCTGTTTATTCTTCCTTCTCTCAGCTCTGAGTGCAATCTACTTTAATTTTCCCCCTTGCCAAATATTCGGTTGCTGACAAACACACATTCAAATTTCCTTGCATATTCATGCCTACAATTTTTGTGATCAAATTGAGTGGCAGGTAAATTACTTGTGATTTTTTTCATCTACACACACACACACACACACACACACACACACACACACACTACACAGAGGCGCATGTGCACATAAATGAAATTTAGAGGCTATCCGATAATTTAAATACTTTGCCAAATGTGCACAGTTGTATACATGTAGATTACATGTGATGTCTCATTCAACTGGTTCTCCAGTTATTAGGGAAGATCTTTGTGACCTAGGGTGGGGGTGGGGGATTGTAAGAACCAGAGGAAGTAGACATCGGCCATCAAACAGTATTTACTGGAACTGACAGTGCCGTTGTACACGTGAGCTCACAATATATGGGACTAGATGCTCTAGACCTCTGGAAGATCAAACCAAGCGGCATCCCAGTACGGATGGGAGAGGGGCCTGTGAAACCCCACCCCTGTCTGAGGCCACTGATGTCTGTGGAAGACAGAGAGAGAGTCCGTTTCCTTCAGGGCCGTGGCCCCTGATAGACAACCCAGGCCGCGGTAGATGAGCTGATGCCCATGCAATACCGCTAGCACTAAGTGGAACAGGAAG
This sequence comes from Arvicola amphibius, assembly GCF_903992535.2. Lineage (NCBI taxonomy): Eukaryota > Metazoa > Chordata > Mammalia > Rodentia > Cricetidae > Arvicola > Arvicola amphibius. The sequence continues at coordinate 8,983,894 of NC_052051.1, forward strand.
TTAAACAACAACATCAGAAAGCAACATGAGGAGTTGGGAAGAGAAAGCGGGGGGGGGGGGGGGGGGGTAAAAGAGGAGAAATTGGAGGTGAGGGTGTGGGTTTGGCCAAATCACATCATATACAGACACTACGTTCTCAAACAATAAGACGAGAGATCATAAAGAAATAAGAGAACACAAAATCTAATGGTCTGGGTGGCTATGTCTGCTTCTGCTAGTTCCGTTCTGTACTGTGTCTCCCAAAAGATTCTCTCTGGCTCACTGTTTTCTGCTCGAGAACCTCACACACTGCCATTTTGTGTGGATTTTTCCTACGTTTATACAGCACTTCACAGTTTGCTGAGCAATTTCCCCGTGTTTTTAAATCTGATTCTCACGATAGCCCTTTGGGGACGGCATCCTTCATTTCTGCTTCACAGAGGAACCCACAAAGCCAGAGAGGCTAACCAACGATGCAGCTTCATGGAGAATTGAGACCATCTTTTAAGAGTTCAAGATCCTGCCTGTTTTGTTGTACCACGGCTGCCTCCTGGTATGGTTTAAACACACAGCTCACCAGAAAGACTTCCCAGAAGATAGATGGTTCATGCCTTAAAGACGCTTTGCTGATCTCCTCTTAGGTTCTGCGACACTGACTTAAAGAGGAATGAAAGTGAGCGGAAGCAGCTTCCTGGCAGAAGAGTGGCCTTGCAGAAACTTGAAGATGGTTATCTTTGCCTCAGTGGGCCGTGTCTCCAAGGTTTAGGGTGAGCGGGCGAAGCACATTTGTTAATTTCAAAATGGAATTCGAACTAGAATCATGCTAAAGAGGAAAAAAAATGTCTCCTTCTATTGCCAGAACCAAAGAATTGAGTCATTAGGAGAGCATTACACAAAGGAAGTCAGTATTCTTTCTAGAAACTTAGTGGATGGAGTTCCAGGTCCATCCATAAAGAGATCAGGAGAGAAACCGATATGGCCTGCAGCAGAAGATTCAAGGCCGGTGAGGTATGAACATAGTCAAGGTAGCCGGTCCCTCAACAGGAGACCCCACCTGGTGGATGAGAGGCATCCAGACACAGAGCATAAGGAATTCCTATCTTTTCCCCCTTTCCTAGGCTTCCCTGCAGGAATAGCCAACCAGCTGAGGCAGCTCAAGTGCTCCTGAGCTCTGTTAGGGTCTCCAGGGTGAACCCCCACCGGACCCTGTGGTTTTGTTCTACAGCTGGTGGCCTGCACCCTGCTTACTCCACTGAGAGGTAAAGAAGGCCCTTTCTGTGTGCAGGAAGAAGAGTTCATGTCCACAGAGCTAAGGCTGAGGCTGTGGTTCACCCAGGCTCACCTGGCAAGCTCGGGATCCAAAGTTTGATCCCTGAACCTCAAGTTCCGTTCCCAGTGCCCACACTGGGTGACTCACAAGTTCCTGGGATGATAGCTCCAAGGGATTCGATACCTCTGGCCTCCTCAGCCATTTGCACTTATGTGTGTGCATGTGCATGTGTGTGGGGGGGTACACACACAAAAAAACTGATAAAAATTTAAACGTGTTTTCCCATGATCAGCTTTTATTTATGTATTTACTTATTTTAATGTGGGTTCTGAGGAAGAAGCGTGGGTCCCTGTATTTGCAAGGCAAGTACTATAGAACTGAGCCATCTTCCCAGCCCCTGTTGGGCTTTAATGGTTTTTATAGGACACTTTTGGGTACATAGAGAATATGCTAAGATTCTTCACTCTCTTTTATGAAACAAGATCTTTCCGCATTTCTTCCTTCTGTTCAGGGTATTATTTAGTCAGGCTGTTTTTGCAATGCACAGAAGGACGCCGAGCTTCCCAAAGGAGAAGAACAAACTTTTTTTTTTTAAATGAAAGCAATTGAGTCCAGTTTCAGCTATTTCGATTAGCAAAACTCTTATGGTGAATACCCACATCCTGCCAAAAAAAATGTACCAAATACCATCTTTAGGAGGAAGCAGGGAAGACTCAACATTTTAAAGAAATGACTTTGGACACTAGTTTGGACACTGAGCAACTGGGAGGCTGTTTTAGGCATTAGGGACAAAGGATTTTCAATCTAAGTAGCAGAGTAACATCTTCTGAAAAGAGAATTGTGGGGCTGTGGAGATGGCCCAGCGGGTAAGAGTGCTTGCTGCAGAAATATGAGGATCCAAGTCCTTATCTGCAGCTACGTGAAGTGGGCATAGCTGTGCATACCCGTAACCCTAGGACTGTAGGAATTAGCAAAAGTAGGATTGTTGAAGCTCCCTGGCTGAAAGCCTAGCTTCAGGTCCAGAGAGAGACCCTGTCTCAAAGTAATAAAGTGGAGAGTGACGGGTAGGACTCCCAATATTCTCCTCTGGCTGCTGGACTTGAACATATAGGTGTACATCTATGCATACATATGTACCCATTCAACATACACACAAACACACACGCACACACACACACGAAAATAGGGTCATCAGGTGGCTCAGCTGGTAGAGTTGCCCAATGGTCAAGGCTGACAACCTGAATTCCATCCACAGTGAAGCATAAAACAGACTCCTGTGAGTTGTCCTTTGACCTTAACACACATGTCATGGCATGTGTATAGCCCCCTCCAAATATCCCAAATAAATGTAAACAAAAAGAAAGAGAAAATAAAAGCTACATATTGTAAATGTTTGCCATTTATGAGTGGTCTAGTGAACAGTATTAAATTCTTCTAAACTTTCCAAACTCTATGAAGCATATATATTTTTCTGATATGTATCTCATGCAGAAGGTCCTGGGTTCAGTCCTCAGTTTCCCCACAAATGGCTGCTCATCGGGTATTTACATCTCACGGCTACGCTGTGAGGCAGAGACCTTCAGTAAAGAAACCTCAAGCCTATGCTGTGCCATGGTTTCAGGTGACTTGCTGATAAAATTACCCTGCCCGTAGAAGTGTTGCTTGCACAGCCCCAAACCTTCCCTTAGCACCTAGCTGAATACTTAATTTCACAAGTGGTGACCTTTCTGATAGGCAAAATCAGAATCATAATATCAGGGTATGGTTTTCAGATCATGAATAGAAGAAACCAACCTCTCAAATGAGTGGTTTTTCCAAAGACTAAACTCTAGTGGATCTCTCTGAGTGGGCATGTCTCCTTCAGTGGACATAGACTAAAAGAAGAGGGAAAAATGTGGAATAGGGGATAAGGTCCAGATACAAGGGTTCTCAGACCCTTTAAAGCTCAAAGCGGCAGGAGGCCTTTAACTAAGCAGTCATCTTGAATGACTCCGTGCTAGCAGCCTATTAGCATCATCCGCCATGCTGGGTGTGGGTTCTGTGGAAATGAGAGCTCATGTCCCTCATGTCCCCATTATGAGGCGTCAGTGGCACGTTATGTCATCCGTCAGACTTTGTCACCAATAGAGATGCCCATATTTTGCTCAACCATCTTTTATTTGGGGAAAGAGGGGGTATTGACTTTTTTCCTTTTGTCTTTTTTCGGAACGCTAACCTTGTTTAACTTCTTCATTTCCTCCGCAGGCAGTGCTGTGTTGCCATAGAATTAGACGCATAGTAAAATGGCCATGTGAGAAAGGTTTATGCATTCTGTTAAAGGCTTCTCCCTTGATAAATGGAGCCATTAGGCTCTGGGACCCACTGCATTAGTCCACTGAGCTCCACCCAACAACTTGCCTTAAAAGTCTCACAGCCTCGTTCGAATGCTAATCAACTGCATAACGAAACCTCTGAGGCTGCAGAAGGATCTAGCATTTCCTGGAGTTTAATGCATTTAAGTTATTTGTAGACATGCTCTACCTGGCTAGGCAATTCAAGGCTGCTCACATTTACAGACGGGGGATCTGTACTGTGTTTCCCTGCCTGGCAGCTTCTGCAAACACCCTCCACGAGCCTTAACACAACTCCCTTTTGATTAGTATTTTATTTAGAACCCCTCCTCCTTTATTGTGAGGAGGGATAGGATGCAGAGAAAGATCTCCACCAAGACATGTCTGTCTGTCTGTCTATCTATCTATCTATCTATCTATCTATCTATCTATCTATCTATCTATCTAAACACAACAAGCAGGCACATTTTTACAGCCTTATCTATATAGTGTCTCCCAAAAGACAGTACTAGGACTCATGAGAAATTTCAGTATTTTGGGAGTGCCTGGCATGCAGCTCAGCACAGAGCCAGGGTCTCTAGTCTAGAGACTCAATTCAGGTCAAACACAACCTGGGAGAAAGAGTAGAGTGAAGATGGATGTAAAATGGTGCTCGTTTACAAGTCATTAGAAGAGAAGGAAAAGTCCTCATAGATAAGGAATCAGCAGTTGAATCCCAGACCTTTAAACTACTGAAGAGTTTGGGTCCATGAGATGGAAGGACTGAGAAACGTAGTTCCAAGTTTGTCACAGCTAAGAGAGAGATGTGAGCGAGTGATTTGGGGATTTAACTCTGGCAGGTGACGTGGCTATACGATGGAGCTGTGCTGGCATTGGTACAGGTAGTGTGGAATTTGGAGGGCACAGGTTAGGAGGGAAGTCAAGAAGTATTTCCTTTAAGAAAAAAATAAAAATCACTCAGGTGGCCAGATCAAGCTATGACAAAAGGTTTGGCCACCTAGAAATTATCTGAACCTATAACTGCTCCAGAGTTGTTGGTGACGTGCCTGGTCACCACACTGCACTGGTCATCAAGCTGCGCAGGTCACCACGCTGTGCTCATTCTTTGACTGATCTCACTTTTTGCCTCAAGGCCGAGGGTCTGTTGTTTCAGCCTTGTCTGTCTCAGGGAAATCGGTTGGTTCAATCTCCACACCCTAAATCCGCTGAATCTACACAGTGCTCCTGCCGGCAGTAAAATGCATCAGCAACTTGAGAGCCGACGACGGAAGACCTGGCAGGCCGCAAAGCCCAGGCGTCCTCTCGGCTTTAAAAATGGCGAAAGTGTGGAGTCATTAAGTAGACTCAATGAAAATATGTTATGATATTACTATGTTCCAGGTACAGGGGCAATGACCTGGGGGAGTTTATATCACATTACAGAAGCCAGAAACAAACAAAAACCAAATGATTTCAGATAATTACTATTGTGCAGAAAATAGGAAGATGTGAAGGCCTGAGGGGTTAGCGAATCCTCTCCATAAATGGCTAGGCAGTGGATGGTCTTGGCTTCACCGGCCATATTATCTCTCTCACAGTGGCTTAAGTGGCCTGTGGTAGCACAAAAGCATGCTCACTCATGACATGAATGCCAATAAAACTTTGTTTTATTTTATTTTTTTGGTTTTTCGAGACAGGGTTTCCCTATAGTTTCTAGAGCCTATCCTGGATCTAGCTCTTGTAGACCAGGTTGGCCTTGAACTCAAAGATCCACCTGCCTCTGCCTCCCGAGTGCTGGGATTAAAGGCGTGCGCCACCACCGCCCGGCCCCAATAAAACTTTATTAATAAAGTTAAGTATTAGGCATATTTGAATCACAAACTATAGTTTACAGAGTTGTGAGATGGGGACCTGCGGGCTGGTTAATTTAGCTGCTGTGCTCCAGACAGATTTTCTAAAGAATTAATTGGCTAGTTGTGACCTCAGTAAGTAGAGAGGTCATGGACACAGCTAAGAAGGGGCCAGAGGAGGTAGAAATAGCCAAGGAGTGGAACCAGGAATAGCTCCACCGCCGTCAAGTCACATAAGTCACCCAAAAGAACCACGCTTAACACAAGCACAGACATGGCTGCAAACGGAAGCTCCGTGGTGACTTTGGAGCCTTACCTCTTGCTACTTTTAGGGCCCAGAAGTTGGGCTTGGGAGGGGCTCATTATCTCCTTACTAAAGTTCTCTGAGGATATAGAGCCAGAACCCAGGTTCATTATTGCAAGTTCAGATTTGCTGTTGTGCTGGGCCCTGCATCTGATCTTGAAACTGGATGGGGATTACCTTAGGCAGTGTAGTGGGCAAGGCATAGTGATATACACCTTCCATCCCAACACTCAGAAAGCAGAATCAGAGGCAGAAGAATTGCTGCAAGTTTGAGGCCAGTTTGGTTTGCATAGTGAAGCTCAGGCCAACCAGGGGTACACAGTGAGACCCTGTCTCAAAAAATGCAATGCAGTAACATAAAGAACTAAGCTTGGGAGAATGTCCTTAAAGCATCTGCTTACCAGGGACTATGACTTAAATGATAAAATGATAGTCTAGGTTGATTATCTTAATAAAAAGCCAGCAGGAGAAAATTATGATTCTTATGTAAGCCCATAAGCTTTTCCCATCATCTGAGAAACACATTCATCTTGAAGATGGAAAGTTAACAACCCACAGATCAAATTTGGTCTTTAGATTCATTTTGCATGGTTGTTTTTGAAACCAGAAAATTTGGCATAAGAATCTATATTCTGTGCAAGGGGCCATAGCTCGGTGGTGGACCACAAGGTCTGTGGCTCAGTCTCCCCACACCAAGCAAGAAAACAGTCCAGGTCTCTGGTTTGCTGGGAGGGCACCTACTGCATGAATTCTTCACCCAGTGTGAAGAGGCAGAAGCAAAGGCCAGTGGCTTCCTTCTATAGGCCTGAGCCATGGACTCAGTGTCTGTCTGCCTGCCCAGTGGTTCATTTTGTGGAAGGTTTTCCAGTTTCAGAGAAGTCTTTCTTTAAGAAGTTGGACAGACGCTGTTAGAGGGAAGGAGTTTGGCAAAAATACGGGAAATAGCAAAGGACAAATATGACCAAAACTACATGCATACATGTATAAAATTCTCAAAGAATAAAATTATAAAATAAATATAAGATTGTGAATAGAAATCTTATTTTTGAAAAAGTTATTTATTTAGGTTTTGGGGTGTTTTTTTGTTTGTTTGTTATTGTTGCTATTGTTTTAAGACAGGGTCTCACTGTGTGACCATATTTGGCCTCTAACTCACTCTGTAGACCATGTTGGCATCACCTCGCAACCTCACAAAGGTCTGCCTGCCTCTGTCTCTTGAGTTCAGGCATTAAAGGTATGCACCAGCACACCTGTATAGAAGAAATTCTAAATGAGAAATCCTGATCATCCCTTGTAGGACTGGGGAAGAGGCTCAGTGGGTAAGGTGCTTGCTGGGCAATGATGAAGACGGAGTCCAATCTCTAACATGCTCGCTCATAGGAAGCTGTTGGGGGAGGGGTAGCGTAGGTATAGTGGGAATGAGGATGGCGTGCAGGTGCTGGTCCCTGCTTGTAATCACAGCACCCAGCACGCACAGGTAGGTGGGTTCCTAGGGCTTGCTCATAAGCTGCCCTAGCCTGACCAGCAAGTTCCAGGTCCCCAAATCATGATGGGCGGTCCCCGAAGAGCAGCATCTGGGGTTGACCTCTGCCCGCCTCCCCACACATGCACACATGCATATGTGTAAACGCACACACACGAAGAACACACATGCATACCTGTGCACAACACAAATTCTCAGATTGATTGGCTCAAATGTCATCAAACACTGAGTGTGATGGGGCAGTGTGAAGGAAGGGGCTGCCAGACAAGGAAGTGACAGCTTCAGTGGTCTAATGGACCGAAGCCTCCTCCAGCAGACATCCATCCAGGAATGGCTGGGATCCCTGTGAGGGTCTAGCAAGAGACCAGCCCACCCCCTTTAGGTTTCATGTGTGATCAACTTTTGTGTTTGCAATATGCCTGGACTTTGTGCGAATATGAATATAGGCCTTTTCAAATGCTTCACAGAAGGACTTCTGAGTTGGGTTTTGGAGCTGACACGTTAGCGCCCCATGGATTCGCTTTTGTTCACACTCTGTAATATTTTCCTTAAAAGATTCATAGCACAGGCTTTCTCCCCTTCCTTCAGTCTTAGAATAATCTGCTAAATGAGCTTGACAACAGAGAGGACGTGCGGAATTCTTTCAGCTGTGTGAGAGCAAGCTAACACATCGGAGCTGCCAAGCATCAATTGAAAACCGAAAAATCCAACCATTATCCCAAACAGGTGACAGGCAAAGCTTTACACTGTGATGGTGATCAAACAGGTGACAAGTTTCTCTGCTTTCTTTGTAACAAAGTTGGGCCAGGCTCCGGTGGAAAGGAAGTAAGACATGGGAGGAAGCAAATCGGTTTCCTGAATCGAGAGATAATTGTTCCCACCCAGAGCCTGCAGGCAGACACCGCAAGCCACCTCCTGTGTTCTCTTCCCCATGCTGCTCACTCTGAATCTGACGCCATCTTTTCCAGTGTCCAGAGAAAGGAGATGTGTGGCCCAGACACCTAGGGACCTCTAAGACTTTTATTACTTTTTAAACATCAATGTGTTGTGGATCACATGGCCAAGAGCTTTGGTTCATACAACAGACCTGTTCACCGAACATGTGGCTCTAAATTAGGCACAAAGGTCTTGTCCCCATGGTCTTGAACAACATAGGGCAGTGGCTTTCATAGACACATGAGTTATCTAATTGCTGCTGATGCTGAGATTCAATAAGGCCCAAGTGCACTCTTTGGCACGAACCTCCTGCAAAGAGCAGTAATTCCTACATTTGTGCACATCTCAAAAATGTTTTATGCATGCGCTATTTCCAAAGAGTCTTAAAACTTTCCTTTCTTATAATATAATCGGTCATTACTCCTCCTATTGATTTCCCTGAAGATTACAAGGCCATTTCAGTTGAAATAGAGAAAATACATATACATGCACACGCATGCTCACGTAGGGTTTGAGCCGAATGGATGCTGCTATCCTTTTCTTCCTTTTTTTATCCTTTATTTTTAGGACATGGTCAGATAAGTTGGTGAGGAATGGATTTGCAGTGTTCTGTTCTCTATGCTGAGTTCTCACGGAAAACCTTGCTTAGCTTTAAAGTCCAGGTACATCTGACAGTGGTGTAGGTAATTTGGCCTGTGTAAGATCCTGACTCAGAAAAGCAAAGCAAATAAATATTGTAAATAAATAAAAAAAGGGAAATTTTAAATGCTGGAAAGCTAGCAATGGGCAGCCACAAAGCAAAATGCCGAGAGGAGCCTTGGAAATGGTTCAAACACCCACCTGATGATGGCCAAGTGAATGGGCAAAACGAGAAGCATTTGGCCAATGGAGTATCCCTGGGCAATTAAAGGGAACATAAAACCGAACAATGCTGTCACGTGGTTGAGCCTTAAAAACGTGCTAAAGAGGAAAAAGCTGGGTATCAAACTCAGAAATTTTAGGATTTTATGTACTTAAAGTTTTCTGGATAGACAAACCCATGTAGGCAGGAAGTAGTTGTGAAGGGGTGAGGGAGTGGAGGGATGTGGGACCCATGGGGAGGTGATGGAGGCATCCTGAGCTAGGGTGTGGTGGCAGTTGTTGTGTGACTCCATGAAGATTCTAGAAGAAATATGCTGCATTTTGCTCTTGAAAGGTGTGGTTTTTATACAATGCATCAAGAGAGCTGTTTTATGTATAATTTATTTTTATTTCATGTTCATTGGTATTTTGCCTGCATGGATGTCTGTGTGAGGGTGTCAAAGCCCTGGAACTGGAGTTACACACAGGTGTGAGCTGCCATGTGGGTGCTGGGAATTGAACCCGGGTCCTCTGGAAGAACAGCCAGTGCTCTTAAACACTGTGCCATCTCTCCAGTTACAAAAGAGCAGTTTTAAGGAGTATAGCCAGGAACTTTGGAAGCTCAGAGTCCAGGTAACCCATGCTATATGGTAAAGTTCCGGGCCAATGAGAGACCCTGTCTCAAATAAAAGCAGGGAGGTGCCTGAGGACTGACATTCAGGGTGATGTTCTGACCTCTGCACGCGCACGGTAAACTCACACACTTTTGTTTTTCTTCTGTTTTTCCGAAGGCATTCTGCTGCGGGCTTCACCCTTTTAGCCCCTTCCCTGTCCTACCTGACGGGGCAGGCACAAGCTTTCAAAGTCACCTAAGAGATTAGCCCCACCTTCACAGGGAGGCAAGGGCAAGGTGATAAAGGACTGGAGCGTCTCAGGACAGAAATTAGGATATCCTTGTTCACTAATCATTGTGCACGCCCCAGCTTGGAAAACCGAGACAGTGATCACTGGTGGCCTCCTGGAAGAGGTGACCTCTCAGGTGAGTTACTGAGGGAACAGGAGTTAGCCATGGGAAGGAGAGCAGGCGCGGGGATGGGAAGCAAAACTTGCACGGGAGAGCCGAGCCGGGAGAGCTGGAGGATGGAGTCTCAGCTGGAGCTGGGACCGGCCCTGGGCCGATGCAGCCGCCATTCAGGTTCAGTTGCTTTCCTGCCAGACCTCCACACGCAGCCACCATCAAAACTCTTTTCCTTTTCTACGCATAGGGACCCGGCCTGGGCCACTAACAACATCTTACAAGCAGGGTGGCAGGGACACCCCAGCGGTCCTAGGGAGGAAACCCAGTTCTCCTCACATACAGACATGGAAACTGAACTCAGGAGCAGTCTGACTTTCCAGGTCCCACACGTGTGAGGAACAGGGGTAGGAAGCGCTCTGAGGCAGGGGAATGCCACTCGGGGACCATTCCTGAACGTCTCAGTATCTCTAGGCCACAGCTGCAATTCCCCCGGGGGATGAGTGGCAGTGTCTGGTGATGCTGGTTGACACTACTGGACGCGTGTGATTGGTTGCTACTGGTTGCTACTGCTGTCAGATTAGAGGCCAGGCATGCTTGAATGAGGATGGCCCCCGTAGGCTCCTATGTTTGAATACTGATTTCATAGTCTACTAGTAGCTCTCTTTGAGGAGGCTGAGGAAATGTATCCTTGCAGGAGGAAGTATGTCATCAGCGGCCGGCTTTGAGGTTTTAAAATCCACACAGGTTTCCTGGGAACTGTCTCAGCTACAGCCCCCCCATGTGGCCCCCTGGTTTTACTCCGCCTTCACAACTCTAACCCAAAGCCTGAAACCCAAAGCCTGAATAACATCTTTCTCCTATAAGTTGCTTTGGTCCCGGTGTTTATTCCAGTAGCAGAACAGTAACTAAGACCCTGCCCAACCTCTCATGAAGTGTAGGCAAAGGTTGCTCCAAGAGTCAGCAGGATGGAGGAAAGCAAACCTGGCCAGTGTGTGTGTGTGTGTGTGTGTGTGTGTGTGTGTGTCGGGGGGGGGGGGGGGTCAGGGAAGGTGGATTCCTGGGCTCCTTGGAAGCAAAAGTTTGGAGCCTCCTAGTGTGGGGTGGGCCAAGACAGAGCAGCAGGGAGGCCCAGGAATCTGGTGGTCTAGGGCACCAAGTATGGGAGAGGGAGCTGCCACTCACAGGGGTGGCGTCACACATCAGGAACAAAGCAGAACCTTCCTTCCCCTTTGACTTTCAGATACTAGGATTCACCTAGGGTTCACACGTGTCCATCTCTTTGTCCCCTGCTGGCCCTCTTTCTCTTTTGAGACAGGGTCTTACTAATGGCCCAGGCTGTCCAGGAATTCCTTCTGTAGCCCAGGCAAGCCTTGCACATTCCAGTCCTCCTGCTTCAACCTTCCTGAGTAGCTCATATGGCAGCCCTGTGAGGCCTTCTTTAGAAGCTGCGGCTTCAGCTTGATGAGGTACCTACGGGCTCTCCACAGGGAGAGCTCTCCAGAGGTCAGTCCACCCCCCCCCCCCCCGCCGGAAACCTCCCTCCTGCCTGGCCTGGCAAATCAAAGAGCCGGACGTAGGTGGTGAAGGGGGAGGGAAAGGGAGTTTTCCATCCCACCCCACCCGAGGCAGGATAAGGGCCGGGTGATGGATCACAAGGGAAAAGACAAGCACATGGGGGCCACAGAAAAGTAGATGGCCAGAACCTGGGCAGGAGATGAGAGGGCTGCCTCCCCCGCAGAGCAGGAAAACAGTTACTCCTGGCTTTGAAGAAAAGCAGTCCTGCCTCAGAAGTCACTATTTCACGCCCTCTTTGCTTTTTTTTTTTTTTTTTTAATATCAGTAGGTGGAGGAATGTGTATGAAAACGAAGATCAAAGAGCAATGGGTAGGGCCCGAAGCCAGGGCACAGAGGATCCAGCTTGATGGCTGGAGGCTCCTCCTCCACGCAGAGGGTCCAGATTATAGTATGTTCCATGGTACAGGAGGTCATTGCCTCCTGTACTCAAGTTGTTGAGTACTAAAGGGGACCTGATCACTGATGCCAGCCAACAGGTGTGAGACAGAATCCTCAGCGGGCCACTTGCACACCTGTGTTCTTGGTCTGGCCGTCCCTCCCCTATGACCTCCATTCCCAGGGTAGGAGAGGAGGTGGTGTCATCTATGTTACTGGGACAAAGGAAACAGGTAGATCTACACCAGTTAGAACAATGTGTGGCCACACAGTGTACCCATGCATTTCCCATGCTTCCCGCGCTGATGTGGAGAAGGATTTCAATCCGGAATGCATTTTACCCCAGCAACACTCTCCTATCACAGCTCTGATAGAGAGCGATTCTTCGTGTCCCCTAATGGCCCATAGGTGTCCCCTTCCTTGGTCGTCACAGTATTTTTTTTAAGATTGATTTATTTATTATGTAAACAGTGTTCTGTCTGCATGTGTGCCTGCAGGTAAGAAGAGGGTGCTGGGTCTCATTACAGATGGTTGTGAGCCATGATGTGGTCGCTGGGAATTGAACTCAGGACCTCTGGAAGAGCAGCCAGTGCACTTAAACTCTGAGCCATCTTTCCAGCCCCACAGTATTTTTTAACTCCAAATTATCTGTAGTTCCTCTGTTCTTACCTATTTAGCCAAGTTCCAGACAATAAGATGCTTGCGAAGGCGTTACATCTTTAAGGAGATGGGTGCATCTCTTCCTTTTCTCTTCCTTTCCCTCCTGGCTGCCATGTGCGTGCGTGTGAGCATGCGTTCGTGGTATAATGGCCGGAACTAGAGCAGCCAGCTTGGATCATGAGAAGGAAACACAACAGATTTAAGCATCGAGGAATATCTGAATAGTTTCTGTCCCCTACCTTCACTTTTAAGAAAGAAGCGAGTGTCGACTGCATTAAAATCTCGTGTTTTAGAAGAGCAAGAGTACTTCTGGCCAGGGTCAGAGGGACATCAGCTTAACGTCAGGATTTAGAGAAGCGGATAAGGAGGCCGCTGATCACTTGGGAGGCCCTGGTTCAATCCCCAGTGCTGCATACCCACACAGAAACAAATAAGAACACGCTTAAGGATGCAGCTCAGGGTTAGAGTGCTTGCTTAGCATGCACGAGGCTGGGCACTCAACCTCCAGGACCACAAAACAAATGAGTTAAAGTCTGGGGAGTGCACATAAATACTCCGATGCTTAAATCCATCTTGAAAAGCCAGGAGCTCTTGGGACACTGGGGCCATATTTCCTCACCTTCAAATGTCCCTGACATTGGGGCATACAGATCCTTAGCTACAGCTCCTTTCAGATGTGTTCGGCCTTGAGACAGGGTTCTCTGATAGGCAGACCGGTGGCCCTCCTGCCCCAGCATATTCTGGAGGCTGTCATTCCAAATTCCTGGGGGAATCCCACCTGGAGTGTAGCATGCTTTACTATGGTATTAATGACTTTTTGTTATGTGGAAAATATCCAGTGAAAGCAGCATAAGGAAGGGGGGGTTCCCCCCACAGCCAGAAGATGCTGCTCATTACGGTGGGGAGGATGTCACCACCGCAGGAATGTGAGGCAGCTTGTCACAACGTAGCCATAGTCAGGAAGCAGAGAGACCAACTCAAACTGGTGTTCAGCTTGCTTTTCCTCATTCTGAGCCCCCAGTCCATGGGTTGGCATCCCCTACATCCAGACTGTGTCTATCTGCCTCAGTGAAACTCTTCTGGAAATACACCCACAAGACACACCCAGAGGTGTGCTTCGTTGGAGACTCTAAACCCTGATAGCAAAGGCAACTGTCATAACTGAGCAGCCTCCCGGGAGCATAGCTCACTGTTACTACCCTTCCACATAGGCAGAAGTCCCAATGCACCCAGAACTTGTTTAATGTTGAGGCGCTTTGTCGATGAGGCTGGCAGGTTCCAGAGAGAGAGAGAACTCTCGGCCAGTGCCAACTCTACTTCATGCACTGAGCTCCCTAGGCTGGGAGGCAAAGACAAACTCATCTGTGGAAAATGAAATAGGTTTGCAAAGAGGATTTTCCTGGGTAACTAACAGTTAGCTTGCACTGCACAGACTTGTAGCCACCGTTCTTGTAGTGTTAAGCGGTGACGACTTCAGCCCGGAGTGATAAAGTCCCTGTCATCACATGACCTTGCTCAAGTCCAGACAGCCTGGGTAACAAACAGAAACTCTGACACCCAGTGTGGCTGGAGGGCTCTCAGGCTGCTCAGTGGAGCCATGGGAGAAAAGGCCAGTCCAGGTGGTGGGCTGAGCTGGTGGTGGAAGTTGCAACGCCATGGAAGGTTCCAGAAGCTCATTTTCTGTGAAGGTGCATGAGCAGATAGATACACACAGTTGGCTCCCACTGCCTTTCCCAGATGGGTTCAAGGCCAGAACTAACGGTGACTGGCGGCTCCGTGCTTGCAAACCTCAGGATTTGGCTCTGTGTCTCCCACTGCCTTCAGCCCCCCTGACAGAGACACTGTCCAGACCACGCTCAGCAGATGCGGGAATGCTTTGAAAGTTTGGGAAGGAATCTAGGGCCCTCCCCGAGTCTCTTGAGTCTCAGAATGTCAGGATGGGAAGAGACCTCTTCAAGCTTCTGGCATGACCCATTCGATTCCCCAGACAGGGAACAGATATGGGGTGTGGGGTGGGGTGGGGGGAAGGACAGGACAGAAACATGAAACACACCACTGTTATGCTTATTGGTCACCTCCCCCCACTGTGTGTGTGTGTGTGTGTGTGTGTGTGCTTTCTCCCTGATACTGCCACTCTTTGTCCTTGTAAGAGCCTGGCTTTGATGACCATGCTCCGTCATTTGGGTGGACCCTATCTGTTGTTTGAACTCCTTGCGACCAGAAGTCATTGGCACCACTCACAGGTGTTCAGGTTTTCATCTTTTCTTTCAAGACCTTGGATGCGTTTGATACTTAGCCTCCGCCCCCGTCCCTCCCCCAGCAAGGCAGTAGAGCTCGGACTCGAGTGAAGAGAGCTTGGACAGATTCCATTCGCCCTCCTTCCCCACAGAGACAGACTGAGAAGAAAGAAGAGCCCAGGATGACCCGGGATTGTCATCCAATGGGAGGGAGAGAGACACAGGTATCTTAGGAAGGGACAGCTGGGAGCCTTGTGGGGCCCAGAATGATCTAGTTGCTTGTTTGGGTTTTGGTGGTACTGGAACTTGAACTCAGAACCTCTTCGGTAGTAGGCAAGTGTTTTACCACTGAGCTACAACCCAGATGCCCTTAGTTCTGGCTTATGGTGATATATATATATATCAAACTGATATATTATAACAAATAAAGCTTGCCTGAAGATCAGAGTACAGAGCTAAGCCACTAGTTAGCCATAGAGGCCAGGTGGTGGTTGCACATACCTTTAATCTTAACACTCAGGAGACAGAGGCAGATGGATCTCTGTGAGTTCAAGGCCACCCTGGGCCACATGAGACTGAATCTGTCTCAAAGAGAAATAGAGCTCACACAAAGATGATCCCAGCACTTGGGATCCCATGCCTCTAATCCCAGCACTAGGCAGGTGAAGACAGGAGTTATATGGCTGGGTGGAGAGAGGACTTGAAGGTGGGAGGAGACAGGAGCTCAGAGCATTCTCAGTTTTCATATAGAGAGATGGAGTCAGGATTCGGCAGAGATAAGACCTAGTGGCTGGCTGCTCTGCTTCTCTGCTCTTCAGGCATTAACCCCTATGTCTGACTCCAGGTTTTTATTATTAAGAACAATTAGAATTTATTCTACACTGGCTGCCTTGAGCTGGTTCTGAAGCACAAGCAGACCTTGAACTTGCCATCCTCCTGCCTCTGAGTGGTGGGACTGTAGACCCGAACAGATAGGCCTGGCTCACAGAGGGAGGGTTCCATAGCAAACCGGGGTCTCCCTGGGGGCTGTCTCCCATAAGTCACATACAGCAGATAGCACAGTGGCCCTCTGCCTCCCTCAGAAGCTACTTTCCATTGCCACACTCAATGCTACCTTGGCCTTCAGCCTCCCTCAGATCTTCAACCTGCTCCCTACAACCACACTTAATGGCATGCTGGCTCTCAGAGCCCATTTCCCACAGCTGCACTCGGCTCCATCTTGACTTTAGCCACTCTGAGCTCTATCCCACATTCTGCACTCAGCATCGTTTGTGCCTTTCTCCTCCTGCTGCTCTTCCCCTCAGCTGAGCTTCAACTTGGCCAGTTTCCTTCTTGTCCCCCCGTATAAGCACTTAGCATCTTTTTGGCCTTCACAGCCCTTCAGATCTGTCTCCCTATAGCCACCCTTAGTGCCATCTTGACCCTCAGATGTTGCTATGCCAACATGCTGCATCATGGCTTCAGGACACCAGAAGGGTACCATCTCCATGCTGAAGCCCCAGCACCGGGGAGAAAGAATCACTTCTTTTTGGGAGTAGCCATGGATACCCCATTTGTGAAGAGCTCAGGCTCCTTGGCCAATCTACCATTCCCCAAAAAACCTCAGCATGCTTCTCAGGAGTCTAGCTGACACCAGCCTTGCCCTGGCAGCTGTTTTCTTGGTCTGAGGGATGGTACCAATATGACCACAGTGCTTCCCTAATATGAATATGTTTGCAAACCCTTTGGAAAGGCACAGAGACATCCTGTCTTCAAATAAAGACAAATGGTCGGGAAGAGGGAGGAGGCCGTCATTGTGTCACCGTTGATCTCAAAGCTGGAACTTCACTCCCCAGCCCTTCCAGCAACAACATTTGCGCTTGAGGATCAGAAATAAAACAGTGTTTTCCACAGGGTGGTTTTTTTTTTTCCTCTTTCCAGTACTTGATTAACAATGTTTATTTCGACAAACTCAAATACTCACCAAGGGCATAAAGCAATTTCTTCATCTTGGCACTGGTGATATTTGAGCTTGACAATTCTGTTATGAGGTCCTCCTGTGTCATGAAAGATGAGCAATTGCTGGTGCTCAAATCAATGCTGACAGCATCACACTCACCCCCTGAAAATAGTGATGGCCAAAAAATGTGACCAGACCTCACCAAATGTCCCTGATGGGGCCAAAGCACCCCTGTTGTTCCCACCACAGAGCAAAATGTTGACTCTGGGGCTCGCTCAGAGCTCTCTCCCTGTGGCTCTGCACCACGCTGGTCAGCATGCACCATTCGCATCTCCCAAGCAGCTTCTTGTGCAGAGTCCCGCACAGGCTCACATCTGTGCCTCCCCCGCCCCCATGCAGGCTCGTGGGCTAACCTTTTCCTACAAATTGGGGTCACGCTATTTTTGACAACCTGTTAAAAATTTAAAATATATTCTATTTACTCTTCCACATCAATATTTAAGTTCCACATATTTTTAACGAAGTTAAAGATGGAGTTGGGAGCCCACTAGATTCACATTTTCTAAACTGATTTCCCACTGATAGGCACTAAAATATTCCTAACTTCCCTTCCTCTCGAAAATCCCGCACTAAATACTTTTCGTGTTTGTACTCTTGAATGTTTTATCGCTACTTCCAGAACGGGCAGATCAAATGGTATGCACACGGAGTAGCGATGGATTTTAGCAAAGGTCCCAGTGGATGGGAGCCCCCGTAGATGCTTCTGTAACCTACTAGCCTCGGAAAGCAAGAGTACCACCTCTTTTGAATTTAACTTCCATAATAGTATACTAATCAATGACTTGCTTAAAAATCAGTAGTTCTGAAACTGAGAAGTTGCTTTAAAATAAAAGTGAGTTTAAGCCCCAGCGCTGCCCTTCCCCATTTTCTGCCTCTCTGAAAGGCTAAACGTTTAAGCTCCGCTCTTCTCCAGGACCACCGGCCACAATAGAACACCCTTCCAGCCATCTTTATCAGAATGCGTCGAGATTACACACATTAGGACGGTATTATAACTGCTTATGGGGTGTGCTGTAATTATCCATTGGTGTTAATAATGAGAATCAGGAGACTGTGGGGGCTGAGTGAAGACCCAATGGGCACACATTGTAACAACTAAAGAACTCTGGGCGGCAGAGGCTCTGCCTGCCTGTGCAAAGAGGCCCCTCAGGTGGTCATAAAATGAGCAAGATAGAAGGGAAGTATTTTCCCTCCGTGAAGAGATGGTGATTAATATTTGAGTCACTTGATGCTTGTGACTCTTCAGAGGGATAAATACCTATATTTATATATATCCAGGGGATATGAATATACATGCTTTTAAAACGCGCCTCCGTGCATTTATATAAGTGACTTTTCCAGGCATATGGGTTTTCCCTGTGCCTGGGGACTGTTCTGCATGGCACATTTCCACCGGGTGGTTTCAGAATGTTCTGCTCAATTCTTCCTGGGACTCGCTTACCCCCACTCTTGGATTGTCAGGAAAACTGGCACGCAGCGTTAGCTAGAGACTGCTAAGTAAACCATGAGTCCACGCCTGAGGGTGCGTGTGTGTGTGTGTGTGTGCGTGTGTGTGTGTGTGTGTGTGTGCGTGTGTGTGTGTATATGTGCATGTGTGTGAGTGTGCGTGTGTGTGTGCGTGCGGGTGTGTGTGTCTGTGTGTGCATGTGTGTGTGTGTCTGTGTGTGTATGTGTGTGAGTGTGCATGTGTGTGTGAGTGTGTGAGGGTACGTGTGTGTGTATGTGTGTGTATGTGTGTGGTCTTCAAGGACCACCTCATCTCTGCCTTTGCGCTCTTCCCCCTCTGTTAAGTGCAAGGGGACTCTCAGCCAGTGGACCCGAGAGATGAGTGTGAACTCAGAGCCTAGCTGTAGCATCAGGTGCTTGAGTTTAATGGACTGCATGGCAGGACCTCGTTTCTCTGTCTGCAGAGTGGGAACGCACGTGGCATGGGGCTTCCTGCAGATTCACTAAGACAACGTCCGACTAGTCATGTTTGTTTAGCCTTGCTTACCCAGCGCCTGGCAAATTGACAGCAGTTTTTACTGAGAAATTGCCCCTTTCATCTTGCTAGGCTTCCAGTGTCCTATGGGCCACTTCCTGGGTTGGCTCAGGGGCTGAGCAGGGGCCAGAAATGGTGGCTTGCGTTGAACAACAGAGTGTGTTAGGTTTGGGCCGAGGAACCAATCTGAGCCAAGAAAAGTCAATCATGAGATGTGCAGTAGAAATGTGATAAGGCAAATCTGGGTGACCGGCCTGCTAGGGACATCACCTTCTCTCGGCATGTTGTGACATCCTAGGGGGAGGCGCTCCCAGAAGAAAGTCAGTATGGACAGAAGAAGACCAAGTTTTGATGACATCACTGAGTTCTTAGCTCAACTCCGCCATTGCTGGGGCCTGCCTGGCCTTTTGGGGATATGGAGCAATACATTCGTCTTCTTGATTTAAACTCATTGGGTTTCCAACCACTCGAAAGTCAAAATCCTCACTAACAAAATATGCAAAGGCTTTCTTGCACTGCCTGGTAATGGGCACACCGGGAAACAGGGTGCGGACTTAAGAGAGGTCCTACTTGCTGCTGCCAAAGGGACGCCTCTCCCTTGGCATCTGGAAGAAAGCGCAGAGTGGCAACGCTGGGGACCAGGCTCACAGGGCAATAGTGACTAAGGAAAGCAGCTGCAGTGTGAATAGAAACAGCCACAGGAACCCAGGGCCCAATTTCCTCACACCTGGCCCTGTGCCAGGCCGGCCGCAGGTGTCAAAGTCAGGGAGGGAGCAAGGGCTGTCACTTAAAGAAGCATGCTGATGCAATCCAAGCCAGTCTGTCATCAGCTGAGGAGTCACTTCAGCACCCAAGGGGTGGGGGTGATGGCTGAGAGGTAGACACTACTGACCCTAGCAAATAGGACTCTACTGCAAACAAACCCTGCCACAGCACAGGGCTCTGACTGCAGGGAAGGACCAGATCTCATAGTGATGCTAATGAGCCAGGAAAAAGTGGGAGGAGTTACAGTGCCAGGGGAGCAAAGTTGGCCCCAGAGAACTCAATATGCCCCCCCCATCTCACTACTTATGATAGCTGGGTGTTTGCTTACATTTTTAGGACATCCCTGTCGTGTCCCTTTGCCTTAGCCCTCCCTTCTTCCCACAACCCAAGCTTGCTCCTCCAGCAAGCCTTTAACCCAGCATCTAGTCACAGGCCTTCTCCCTTGAAATATTTTTTTTTTTTCTACAAGATCTTCAGCGTGTCCCCCTTTATTTTATCCGGACCTTTCTAGAAATGCCACCTGGTCATATAGGCTTTATCTGAGCAGCCCAGTCCACCCCGACACTGTCACCTACCCTTCACACATCACTTCCGGACAGGCAGTCTGTTAAATTTACTTAGCACCCGTCTTTCCCTTCCAGCATGGGGCTCGCCAGTGCCCTGAACAGTGTCAAAGCTATCAAAGGTGCTTTGTAAACATTTGTTGAATGGATTCTGTTGTCTAACACACATCTGCTGAGCAACTGTCTGCCACAGATGTTGACGGAACAGCAAAGGGAGAGAGCTGAAGATGCCTTCTCACACCTGTGGTCCAGCAAGGTCCATGTGGTCGAATAAACCAAGACAAGCACGGGTTCATCCCAGAAGCGGTGGGGAGGGGGGGTTCTCCAGAGAAGCAAAGGGTGACTGGAACATGGCAATGCTTATTCTCTGTAAGTTTCTTCTCAACCATCTCCTTAGGGTGTGATCTGGAGACGAGGTGTTTGTAAGGGTGAGCAAGCGAGCACATTTTCCTCTGTGTGGACCAGAAAGGTGGAGCATGGTAAGCATCCTTGCACACAGAAGGGCTAGCCTGTGCAAAGGCCAGGGGCAGGGGGAACTTAGTTTCTGATCATATGTGATGGCATTTGGTATGGCTGGAAGGCAGAAGAGAAGAGCGGAAGACGGAGAGAATGGATGAGGTGAGGAGATGGGGGACTCCAAAGATGGAGGTGTGGGATTTTTCCCCTAGGAAGAGGCTTCCAGGAAGCTATCACTTTTAGGCTTGTTTGGGTCTTTGGTGAAATGGATTTGATACAGATACAAGTGGGAAGGGAAGTCCACAGGGAAGGGCCATGCCAATGCCTTGCTAGAACAGGTATAGAATAAAGCCAGTTGGGATGCTTGTGTCTGCTCCTTAGACCCAAAGGCTTATGGGTAGAAATGACCAGAAATGAACTGGAAGGATCAAGGGACTTGACGCAGGACTTTAGGATTCTTATGCTGGCATCCCTGTCTGAAGTCAGGCTCGGCTAGCTGTCCAGCAGCAGAGTGCTCGCCAGTCTTAGTGTCACACTGTTTGAGGAGAGGCGCTGGGAAGCCCCAATTGAGCAATTCTCTGAGTCCTGGACTGACACCCCAACCCTGCCATGGAGTTAGTATTCTGGTCTACCTCAGGAAGTGATGTTGGAGAAAGGGTGGGTCAGGCACCCACAGGCAAGTCCAAGCTCCCTGAGCCCTCATTCAGGTACTGGGGCCTCACAGAAAGTTTAGTTGTGCATCCAGTATCCGGAAATGAATCTTCTGTATTCAAACAAAAACCTCACTCAGAGGTGGGAAATAACTCAGCTGGGAACGTGTTTGTCAAGCAAGCCCGAGAACAGAGCTCAGCTCCCAGCACCACGTTAAAAAAAAAAAAAAATCAAACTGGGTGTGGATGTTTATAATCCTATCACTTAGGAGGCAAACACAAGAGGATCGCTGGGGCTGGCTGGACAGCTGACCACCCATTCAGTGAGCTCTGGGTTGAGAGAGAGACCCTATCTTTAAAAATAAGATACAGACAGACTGAAGAAGATACTTGACATTGACCTCTGGCTTCTACAAGCACTAGCACAGAAGTTCAGATGCACCCTTGTGTGTATACACACACACACACACACACACACACACAGACACACACACACGAGAAAGAGAGAGACAGTCAGACACACACACAGGGAGAGACAGACAAACAGACACACACAGAGAGAGAGAGGAGAGAGAGAGAGAGAGAGAGAGAGAGAGAGAGAGAGAGAGAGAGCAGAGAGAGACACAGAGAAAGAGATAGACAGAGAGCCCCATTCTGACATGGAAGGTTCTCTGGAAGTCTGGTCACTTTGGCACACATCTGTACAGATTGACCTGCAAGCCCACCAGAGCAGGTTATGGCCCAGATTTCTCTGTAGCCATAGGCACAGGTCCTAGAAATACGTGCGCTGAAAAGCCCGAGACCCAGAATAACACAGAGGACAACCACAAGACACTTAGAAAGCATTTGCTTAGAGAAAAAGTTGAGCTGGAGACACTTTGCTTCATCAAGGGCTATGCACTTTTGGAAGCGAAGTCCTTCCCCTGGCTTTGCAGGTCCTGGCGAGAGTCTACTGGGTCACAGGGGGAGAAACCATAGGACGGTGAAATCACACCAGATTGTACTTTGGGCAGAATTATCTGAGTCTGGGCCAGGAAAGGCAAACCCATGTCTGCCTGTCCTTTCCGGATTCCCACAGTGCATCTCTGAGGGACCCGACTAAAGGGACATTGTGGAATTTGAACATGGAAAGTCACATCATAGAAGTGATCCTTATTTAGCTATAGCAGAGTGTTTCCTCAGAGAAAGTAAAGGAGCTGCAACTGAAGTCTCCAGAATTAGGAGGATCATAATACACTAATACAACACTCAAATTATAGTGTTATGTGTTTAAGAGAGGCGCTACTGGAAACTATTGAAACATAAAAAATACATAGTAATTAGGATAATATTTGTGATATTTCCAGTAAAATGGCAAGATAAAACAAATCAAAACTATATGATTTCACTTAGAACATATCTATCTAAGCACTCATACAAAACAAAATTTATGTGTTCAATGGTATTACCATCTACTTGCATAAATATATAATATATGCTATATATATAAACATATAATCATGCTATATATAAACATATAATTATGCCTCCCTAAATATGCTGTATACTTAATGATTATATCACAGACTTCTAAAATAAACATATATAGTCCATATGTAAATACTCTATAATATAGAATATAAAGTTAATCTTTATCTCTCATGTATGTGTAACTATTACACACATATTGCATATATTATACATATGTGTTACATTCAGAATATAAATTTACTGTTACCTTTTAAAGCATTGTGTGTGTGCATGTGTATATGTTGTGTGTGCATCTGCACATGCACACATGCACATGAAAGACAGAAGTCAATGTCAGGTATTGATTCTCAGAATTTGTCTACCTTGTCCATTTTTGTTTGTTTGAGAGAGAGGCTCTCACTGGTATCTGGGCCTAGCTAATTCAGATGAACTGAATGGCTATCAGAGATGCACTTGTCTCTGCCTCTCAGCCCTGCAAGGACAGGTGAGGTGTGCCCCACAACACCCAACTGTGTTCTGGGAACGGAAATGACAACCTAAAGGACAGTCTGACTTGAGAGGGTAGTACCGAGGATTGATTAGGAGGTGTCCAAACAGCAACGCTTATCTTTCTGTCTACATTAAACACTGCAAATGCAGATACTGTTCTACCACTGACCGTCTGATAAATTTATATAAACCTCACATTCAGAAGTATTAATCTGATGCTTTTTACATTTTTTTTAAAAATGGATCTTTTCAAACAAGTTTCCCTATGTATCCCTGGCTAGCTTCGAACTTGTGGCAGTCCTCCTGCCTCTGCCTCCCATGGCTTCCTCTTGCTTCTTATTTTTGCAATGTTTACAAGGCTTTGCCCTGTCAGGCAGCTACACGTTGCTGGTCCATAAATAGGTATTCTTATGATATGAAGTCTGTAGGCATTGATTGATTTCTTAGTTTTCATTCAGCTGTGAGCTTTGTGGGAGCAGGCTCATCACCTGCCTCACTCCCCCCATGCCCCATCAGAAAGTAAATAAATGACATAGGCTGGGCTGTGCTGGTGTAACCTGGCCCCTGCTGTAGTCTTAGAGGAAAATGACATCTCAATTAACACACCGATTCATCTGCGTCTTATCTTATAATTTAGGCTCATCAACTTTCACTCCATTTGCTCTGAAGTTTTAACAGGACGTTCTCTTAAAACTCCTTATGACCCTGAGTATGTCTCTGGTAAATACCGAATTAAAATAAAGTCGTTCCAGACAGTTATCTTGGCTGAGTGCCCTTCTACCCAGATCCGCTGCTGATAGACTCTCTCCCAGGAGCTGTGTCCTAGTGGAGTGGGGGGAGGGGATAGAAAATTCATCACTATAGAGATAGGGGCCCAGTGGCAAGCCACAGAGGGGAAGCTAAAGACAGAGGTGCAGCTGAGGCCTTGAGGCTGGGCTGAGCATTAGGGGGCAGAAGCCAGCAGCCACCTTCTCCCTCTTTTTTTCTAGCCACAGGCTGTGGGCTCTTCCCTTGGATCCTTGGCTCTCCCTCGCCACGCCCATCCAGCTCCTTTGTAATATTCCTCCTCACCATCCAAGAGCCTCTCACCTCCTCCCCCTGCTCCCTCATGGCTGCCCATTAACTACTGAAGCAAACACCCTTGAAAGGGTCCTCAGACTCTCCTGATCACAGAGCTGAGACGCACCTGTCAATGACTTTCCCATCATACTTAGAACCCAGCCCAAGTGTTTAGCTCTGAACTCCCACAGCAGCAACATTCTGCAGACTGTGGATTCTTCCATGTCCTACTCTCTGTCTAGACAACGTGCCAAGAGCCCTGAAAAGGACATTGGAACTGCAGGGCCTTTGGACTCCCTTAGCCTGGGAGTGTTGGTTCTCAAGTGTTTGTTTGATCCCTTCTATTTGGAGATACTGTCCTATGTCCCTTACTCAGCAGGACCTTCTGTGACAACCTTCAACAAAACAACTATCCTCTTTTGTTACCAGGAAGTCCACCACATCTAAAATTATTGATTTCCTGTGGCCATTGCCTATTCTGTCCACTCCATGAAGGCAAGGACTTTGATTATCCGTGCCCTTCATCACTGGGTGCTGAGCACCCAGAATAGTGTTTGGAGATGGATTTTGAATATCTGTGTCAGACATTATATTTTTCAAAAATGATTGAAAAGAATATATTATCAACCTATTACCCACTAACTAGAGTATGTCTAACATGGCTATGACTCTATTCAACTCATAGGCAAGGGAACAGCCTTGGAGTTATTCAACAATCTGTTCAAGGCTAAGTGGCTGATGTTTCTAAGCCATGAACATCACCCCAGCCACCTGACTTGGCAGTCTGTGTTCCTACCATTGCTGTCTATTGTCTCCTTCTTGCTGATTAGCTACTGAATGGCTTATTATCACACTAAATTAGACTCAGCCTAGTCAATTACTCATTGATTCATTCTGTTCATCCAAGAACTCTGTGTACTGAGGATATCATATGGCTCCCGCCCTGCAAGACTTGACTGTTAGCTCGGTCTACAAAGTCTGCCATGGTTATTAATTCTACTAAAGGTAGCTTGGATGAGCGGCAATGAGACAAGGCTGCACGGGGTTTTGGGTGCACAACAGAAGTGGGTGAGCCCTTCCAAGGAACAAGGCCAAGCTCTGGTCCTTCAAAGGCTGTACAAGCCCAGCTCGTCCATCCCAGTGAAGCAGGGCGGAGCACAGTGTGCAATCACGTGACTTATTTACAGGCTGGGGAGGGGTGATGAAGCTAAGGTCCTTTTGCATCACACCTCACTCAATGCAGATGGAGGTTTTCAGTAAGCATACTCAACGAGTAAACAAAACTTCCAGAAATTCTGGTGTATCATTCCACAAGCACCTGCTTTTAGATTGCTCTACTTGTTACTAATTCTCAGTTAATTTTTTTAAAGACTATTTTCACTATCAGAAGTTGGTTTTGCTATCTGGTTGTGTGATAGCTTTCTTTCTTTCTTTCTTTTTTTTTTGTGCTAATGATTTTGGAGAAAGTCATACCAGCTGTCAATCAAATTCTAAGGCTTTCACTCAGTGTGTTTGAATCGATCCTGTGCTCTCCCGATGGGGCAGTGGAAAGTTATTGAGGTCCAGTTGTCTACAGCTGCTCAGAGTTTTGATGTTTGAGAACTTGAGTCCAGGGCTGGGTTTGCTTTCCTTTGCATGCAGTGCTGTACAGTCCTGTCCTACTCTTTGCTGTCAAGGTGGAGGAAGGTTCTGGAAAGCACATATTAGTCAGTCTGCTTAGGATGCAGCCCTCAAAGTTGGCACTTGGAGAAACCTAGGTGGTTATGACTGAAATCAGCGACGCAGGATTCCCCAGACCTATGAGGCTGCTGCTGGCGGAACATGGGAGCCTGTTGACAGTCAACTTGGCCTTCAAAGGTGAAAGATGACCCGGAAAATAGTCAACCCACAACCCAGCAACACAACTGTTTTATCCTTACACAGCAATACGGAACAGGGAATGTATTTGCTTACTTACTTATTTTCAAGACAGAGACTCACTCTATACCCCAGGCTGTCCAGGAATTTACTATGCAGTCCAGACTGGCATCAAACTCATAGTGTCCTCCTGCGTCATCCTCCCAAGTGCTGAGATTACAAATGCGTGCCACTAGACCTGACTATATTCTACACTTAATCTTTTTTTAGATTTATTCGTGTGTGTGTGTGTGTGTGTGTGTGTGTGTGTGTGTAGGTCACATGTGGAGGTCAGAGGACAGCTTTCAGGCACGGAATCTCCCCTTTCACCTTCATGTGTGTTCTGGGGATTGAACTCAGGTTGTCAGGCTTGACAGCAAACACCATGCCCACTGCGCCATCTTACTGGCTGTGCTCTACTTCTGTCTGATTGGCAGTTCAGTAGGTTTCTTTTTCTTAACAGAGCCATTACTAAACACACCGGAGGAATCCCCTGCAAGGCTGCAATGGTGACAAGATCATGAGCTGTAGGCAGAGTCCAGTTTTTCTGAAACCTTACAGGGTCACCATTGCATCCATGAACTATCCTCAAGGAAAACACACTGGTGGGGTGCATGGCTGTAACTGGTTCCAGTGGAGCAGGGACCATTATTATCCATTATCCATGTTTCGCAGAAAGGGGGAAGTTCCAGAATCATAGCTGACTGGCCCCACATTGCACAACGGCGAGTGTGGTCAGGGTGAGCTTTGTGCCTTGGCATTTGCACGCCCACGGCCCTGGTCCCAAGTGCTGTGTTGGAAGCCCCCTGGAAGGCAGGGAGCTCGAAAGAGCTAATCGGGAGGAGAGGAAAGGGACTCTTGGGAAATCTTTACGCCTCCTTGTCCGTTCTTACAAGTCCAGTTCAAACTCAATCCAGCAATGAGAAATGATCTTTCCCCAGGGTCTGATCCCCTGAATGCTTAGAGGATGAACTCGTTGCTTGTCTCACCACTAAATTATTCCAGGGCTCACAAGACACTTGCTGGCCTCTGGAACCCTACGTCACGACTGACAGGGGTCTGGCAGATGGCTCTAATGATATTACCAAATGGTTCTTCCCATTTTTGGCATCAGGCAAGAGCATTTTCTACCAGACAGTCCCTCGGATATGATGCAATTACCCAACTTTTAAAGCTTCTTTTTGACCTCCGGGAAAAAAAAAAAATTGGGCACATACGCTCGAAAGGGCTGCAGGGACCATGGGAGAACATAAAGTTGATTCATCAAATTAGCTCAAACATAATTGTCCTGCATGACTGGCCATTGAACTCATCAGCTATAAACCTGTCAAAAAGCTATTGGCTCTGATGTTAAATAGAGACACACAGTCACATGGTCACACGTGATGGCAGTTGGCTTCAGCCTGCCAGGGATAGTTCCTTTGGCATAAAGGATTTTGTGGGAAGATGTATGGGACACGGCAGGAATAAAGGAGCACATGGTGGCATGAGTGGCCTCTTTGTGTAGATCAGGCACATGACCAGATCGTCCTCTCCGAGGGAGGAGGTTCTGTCTCTTTTTTTCTTTTACTGGCCTTGTTTTTCATACTTGTTTGACGTTTTGCTGTGGAGACCCAACCAGAAAGGAAGTCAGTGGATGCACCCTTTGGAAGTTTCACCTCTTTGGACTAATCCAAAGAAGTTCCCCTACCCAAACTTATTCACCGTGGTACAGTACCTAAAGCTGAACACTGGAATTGTTTGCGCAGATAAACCAGAATCAGACAACGCAAGTCCTTCTTGCTACTGTCGATGCTACAGAGTTCTCATGACAGAGCTGAGGGTCAGTTCTTATCGGGGTAACAAGTGACTTCTCTGTGCCTACACTCAGTGTGGCTGTCCAGGGCACGGAGCGGGAGAGATGCTACAAGCCTTTCTTCAAAGAACTCAGGTTCAGGGACTGCGCTGCCTCTTGGATCTGAAATTCTTCTACAGCCATCTCGCTTGTCTTCTTTGGGTGACTAGTTGTCTGGTTCCTAATATTTTATGCCATTTGGGGGTAATTTCTCTCTCTCTCTCCTTTTTTTTGTTATTGACAAAGACAGAGGAGGCGCCTATAATTTGTGGGTGACTGACAAGGCC
The DNA here is from genome assembly GCF_903992535.2 of Arvicola amphibius. Classification (NCBI taxonomy): domain Eukaryota; kingdom Metazoa; phylum Chordata; class Mammalia; order Rodentia; family Cricetidae; genus Arvicola; species Arvicola amphibius. The sequence continues at coordinate 9,012,179 of NC_052051.1, forward strand.
GCATGTTGTTAACTCAAATGTTTTGATTTACATCAGAGGGGACCTCCAAGCCCCAGACATGACAGGCTGCGATGGCGCCTTCAAAGCCAGTGAATATTAAACCCCAGAAAGCAAGCCCTTTATGCGCTACTCAATAAATTATCACTTGTGGGAGATTTGGCAACAAGCAGTAAGAGACAGAAGCAGGCAAACTCCATAGCAATTCCACGTGCAGAGGACTAGTCGGAGAAGGCTCGGGGATGCGCAAGCAGGTGTAGGATGCAACGATGTTCGTCTCGGTGCTGTTTAGAATAAGAAGTCAAAAACAAAACAGGGCAAGAATCAAACCAACCAAAACACAGTCCCTAAGTGGGCTGAGTAAATGTGTTACCGTCACCCAGTGAAATATTTGCCGTCACTGAAATGGCACAATAAAGCCAACAAAACCCTAACCGTACGTGATTTTTAAAGTCATTTCTGCCCCTTACAGTGTGTGTGCATTCCCTTAGCAGTCAGAGGGAAAAGGCCCTGCTTTGTTTGTTTTTCAGACTATCACAGCCTTTGCTGTGAGAAACTTAGTACAAGGTGCCATTTCTGATATGCTTACATTAGTGTCCCTACCTCAAACAGCTGATCCTGATGGTGAAGGGCAATTTTGACTGTGAAAGGCCACTAGAAGGAGCAATTGATTAGGGGTGCAGGAAAGAGGGGCACCAGCCAACAATGCAAAAACCTTTTGTTGCTTCTTGCCAGCCACGGATGTGCCTGATCTTGGCTTCTTTGGCTGACTGAGCTAGAATCCTCTCTTTGAAAATGAAACTGTTTATTTCCTGAGAGGAACACTCACAGAGCTAGGCCAGAGCAAGTGGAAAGAGCGCAGCACCCATTGCTTTTCCAGGTGTGCAGCCCCACAGAAGTCCCCCCATCCCCACTCGAGGAGGGAGAGGAGAGTTCTGTCAGTCTGGTTAATACAGAGACGTCAAGGTGATTCCTGACTTAGCTTCTACTCTCTCTGGCAATGAAACTTTCAGGAGCCACATACGCTCTGATAAGTGTATCTGTTTGACAAGATGGGATAACAAAGGACAAGGGCACCAGTCTGAGCACCTGTGACACTGATGGTTAACAACACACAGTTCCAGAAAGAGTCAGTCTAAGGTTCCAGCTCTTAGGAGCCATCTCCCTTCTATAAACTAACCATTTCATTGTTGTATTTAAAAGTGTTGTGGCCCTCACTCTTAACCCAAACTCTAACACTAACCCCAACAACATAACCCTAGACTAATTCTAACCTTAACCCTAATTCTAACCCTGACCCTAACCCTAACAACATAACACTACTACTAACCCTAACCCTAACCCTAACCCAATCAGACAATGGGAGTCCTTCTTGCTGCTTGTTTATTGCTGTCTGACCTCCTTACTGATGTTTGATGGCTGTTGCTACAGCACCTTGGGGAGGCATTTCTGTCTTGAGAAGACTCACTTCCAGGCTAGAGGTGAAGGTTGAACTTGTTTTCCCTCCTTGGTTAGTTATTTTCATTTAATGTCAAATCTTCTGGCCAGGGAGATACCTGAAGATCCTGGACCTACAGAGGCGGGCAAGGGAGGTGAGGAGAGAGTCTCTCGGGGTTTCATATTATCACCGTCAACGGAGCGGGTTGGAAGAGAACCACACTCCTTGGTGGTGGTGGGGGATGCTAAGGAGGTGACTGTTCTGTCTTCAAGAGCGGGGATTTTCCAGCTATTGGCCTGAAAGGGCCGTGGATGCCACAGCCCTGACTAAACCAGTGCTGTCATAAACTGGTAAGGTGACAAGAGGCCCGCGATGGCTGGAGCAGGCTTTGACTTTCCTAACAGGTCCGGCTGTGGAAATATGCTTCAGCTCACAGTTTATCTGCTCAGTTGATACCGTTTTCTCCAAGTCGACACTTATGAACGAGTACGTATAAAACATCTGTCAATTATGGGACTTGCTAATAGAACAAACGCGTAAAGCCACCTCTCAAACAGAATATTACGAAATCAGCTGAAGCTCCCTCCATGGCCTCCCTTTAATATGTACCCTGTCACCTAAGCCACTTGCCTGAATCAGGGGTTTTCTTCTTTTTTATTTTGTGCATGTGTGCTAATGGATTCAAGGAGAGCGTTAAAATAAGTTGTGACTGATTCTTGCAATAGATTTTAGCTGGGGTGGGAGGGGGACAAACCCATCACTTGCAGCCACGAATTTCATCCCACACATCATGAAAGAATAAACTACGGTCTCGAAAAGTAATGAGCCAGATTCAAACAATTTGCACTTCTTTAAAAGCCAGGTATTTTTATACCGGTGGTAAACAGGATGACACCTCATACATATTAATGCACACGTATGTAATAGACTAATGCATAGCATGTAAACTACCTAACAGATACATGGTATTTAAATATTCCTCTTTAAATTCTATTAAAAACCTTTATCATAAAAAACTGCAAAAAAATATCATTCTTTACTTGTTTTGGCAGACATGTTTTTCTCACACACAGTGGCAATGGGCATAAAACCTGCTGATGTCTCCTGCACATGTTTGAAGACACGGGCTCAATAACACCAAGGAGAGAATCACACAACAGGAGGCTGCGGGCTCCAGGGTGTTCTCCCCACACCAGAAGCTTTCGGGGAGTTGAGCATTAGCTGCCACACTCTCTGTCTCCCATGTCCACACAGCACAAGGTAAAGGTCCCAGGAAGGAAGGCGATGTCTTACCACACACTGTGGGGAGAAACCAGATGAAGAGGCTAGTCTAGGATTTGGCTTCCTCTAAATCACGAACAATGTGTGATGTCTGACAGGAAAAGGTTCTCCTCTGTGTTTTCATTCAGCTCTAAGATAGAGAATTAATTATGCATATATTTATTTTGGCCAAATATCAAACAACACACTGAGGTTCTAAGTATGTCCTCTTCCTTCCTTCCTTCCTTCCTTCCTTCCTTCCTTCCTTCCTTCCTTTCTTTCTTTCTCACTTTCTTCTTATTCGACATAAAAAGAAGAGGGGGACACATTGCTCCCTCCCCTTCCCACCCACACCACTTCACTAAGGAAGAGAAAAAATACAAAACCCCAAGCAAATGGCCTCTACTTTTACAGCAATTTGTAGCTCAGAGCCAGTTTTTAGAGCTGAGCAATAAATCCAAGAAAAACGGTGACTACAATGGAAAGGCTGACTGACATTTAACACAAGCGGGACAGACAGAGGCTCACAGGGAAACTAGGGACTCTCAGTCCCCACACTGAGCATTTGCCCATAGCTCACCAGCGTGCTCTATTTTAGGGACAATTTGCCTGTTTGTAAATAGCAAGTATTCAGAAACACTGCAAACAGCAGGGAGAGGTGTGTTCCCTGCATTTATGATGTCTCTGTGTGCTGATGACCACGCGATAGTCCCTGTGGTGGCTCTGGCAAAAAAAGAACAAAATAACACGTTAAACAAGACAGCTTGACTACAGGAGAGCAAAACGCAAACCTAGACTCAACAACAAAGGTGAAGCTCGAATGTGGACTATGATGGTTTCAATTCTAAAGGTCTCTTTGCTCTCCCAACACCAAAAACCCTGGCTTTTCTAAACTCAATGTATTACCGAACAAAACCTAAAAGTATAAATTACAAAAGGCACTTGATCAAAGCTTAACATACAAAAGGAAGAAATGCCACCACACTCAGAGGTCTCTATAAAAAGGTTAATAATTTTTTAAAATTTAATAATTTCATAATATTTGTATTAGGAATATTTTCTTCTTGATGTTACCAAAGTGCCTGACAGGAACGGCTGAAGGGAAGAGGATTATTTGGGCCCATGGTCTCAACCCATCAAGTCTGGAAGGTGTGGGGGCATTCACGGTGGCTGGGACATACGGCATAGACTCCTCATACCTTGAGAGATGAGGAAGGAGGAAGGTTGGCCAGGAAGCAGTGTGGAGCAACCCTCAAAGGCCTGCCCTTATTACCTATGCCACACCAGCCTTAGATCAACACTCCAAGTTTCTACGAAATAGCGCCACCCACTGGAGACCAAGTGCTTAAGCGCATGCGCCTGAGGGGCTATTTCATCCACACCGTATTTGCAGCGGCAGACCTATGTCTCACCGTATTTATTTGGTTCTATGATTCCAGAGGTTGAGTCTATAATGGTGGGAAACTGGTGGCAAGAGCAGAAAGCTAAGAGGTCATGTTTCAATCGCACACAGGAAGCAAAGTGACAATAGGAAGCGGGGTGGAGCTACGAACCCCCAAAGCCCACCCCCAGTGACATACTTCCTCCAGCAAGGCTCCATCTGCTAAGGCCTCCGTGACCTCCCCAAAGAGCACCACCAGCTGGTGACCAAGTGTTGTCAAACGCAGGAGCCTCCGGGGGACATTTTTCATTCAAGCCGCCTGAACTATTTATGCCTTTCTACCTCAGCGTACTTCTGACTTTAACTTCCGTCGCGGTCCGAGGACCCTATGGGTCACGCCTCTCATCAGAGGACAGGGCTAACCTGGAAGACCCTGAGCACCCAGATGGAGTGTCTCCGAATCGGCATCGGCATCCACGAGACTTTATACTCTAATACAAAGCACAGCAATACAATAGCTTCGTTAGCAAGATTCCTAACAACAGCAAAGTTTCCTGCCTGGGATGTGAGAGGCTACAAAGAACCAGGTGTGGGTGGTTTGAGTGAGCATACCCCATTTGTGTAATTATTCCACACACATGATGAAGACACAAGCGGTGTGAAGAAAGCCTTTAGCATCTCATTTGACCCGTGAGGCACATGCAGCAACTCTTGCTTTACTCGTGTGTGTGTGTGTGTGTGTGTGTGTGTGTGTGTGTGTGTGTGTGTGTTCTGCAGAGGGCTGCCTTGCTAACTTGGGTGCCTACCTGTGAAATGAGCCAGCTTGGTATATTTGGGGGCACTTTTATGGGCAATGTTGTGTTGGCAGGTGTGTTTGAATTTTAATTATTCTAAAGAAGGCTCCCGCCTAGGAGAAATGGGAAGGATATGTTTTTCAAAGATGCTTCCAGCCCGTAAAGGCTCAATTTTGAAGCCTACACAGGCGTTCTGCATGTACCAGCACTCTCTCCAGGTATAATTTAAGGATACTTTGAAACTTTGGCCCGATTTGATCAAATGTTGATAGACGGTCCAGTAAAGTGAGGTGCGGGAAGCAGCTACGTCACGGCGCATTGATGCTGTAAATTTGAAGAGACGCTGTCAACCTGCCGAGCTCTGAGATTTATTTCCCTAAAAGACAGATAAATTCCAGGGGTAACACTGGCACCGTGTTAAATATACATACTTGTGTACCTTACGGAAGGTCCTCCACCATCAATTTCTCTCGGAATGTAGTTTTCGGAAATTGTTTGGGCTTTTTTCTTTGTTGCTGTTGTTCTGATGGTGTCTGCTCTTCCTTGTAGAGGATTGGGGCTCCTAGACTCACACTGTCTCCTTTTTCTTTTGCCACCGGGAATCTCTGAGTTTTATTTTGTCCCTGCAGTGGCTGCTTCTCATAGCTGACACTCTCTAGACAATGAGATGGTCCCTTTATCGACAACTTGATCTTCTTTTCTCTATTCTCTTCCTTTCGTGTGTTTATCTTATTTCTGTCTTTTATTGACTATCATCTCAACTTCTTTGAGACAGGAAAAGTGAAAGTGATCTACAACTGTATTGAGGTCCCAAGAGTCTCTCTAGAGCTTTGCAGGGCAAACTTTGTCACTGCTGCTTACATAAAAGGGATCAAGAGAGTCCCAGATGCGGGAGAAACACCTAACTACATCCCTGTTACCAAGCATTCAAACACAAGGTCCTCTCTCGCCACCCTGCCCCATCATAGCTGTAAGGATACACAGAATCAGCTTAACCTTCCACATAAAAAGTAGGACAGCACTCCTCCCCGCCAGTGTGTTACCAGGGCAACTGACAACTTCCTGCTGATGTTGTTAAAGCCAGCCCCACTTCACACCTTATCTGGAAAAACAGAATATGAGATGCATGCTCATCACAGAGGGATTACCAAGAGGAAGGCCATTTCTCCCCATCACGAGAGGGAGGAATTAGGCTCGAACTCGGCAGACCTGGTACTGTTGAATAGAAGGGAGAAAGATGACCAATGCCAAACAGATCCTGTGTGATAATTTCCAGCTTCCTTCAAATCGTGGTTTCCAAATTAATGCCCCCAAAAACCTCCTGCAGCCAGGTTAAAACCTAGATGCCTGGGTCCCCTCCTGGGTCTTAGAAGAGTGGGGTCGGAGAATTTGGTTTTCTGACCGGGTCCCAAGGGCACACACATGTTGCTTGGACATCATCATGCTTTTTCCAGAAAGAGCCAGCCTGCCTCAACTGTCCCAAAAGCCCTTCTCCTTCCAGCATGCGGGGAGACAACAGGAAGTAAGGGGAATATTGATCAGCCAAGATTGATTTCAGGATTGATATGAGTCTTGGCAAGAGCCATGTAGCGAGAACCCAGGCAAAGCTCTGGACCCCTTCACAGCTGGGGAAAGAGAGGCCTAGTGGGTTATGCTTCCTGCCAGTGATTTTGAAACTAGCTGGTTGGGGAGTGCCAGGGGAATGCTTGAGGCTCTATTTCCTCAGCCTGTAGTCTTAGCTACCAAGCTGGGGATTTCTCTCAAGGCGGGAACCACATACGATGGCCTGTCTTCTACAGGGTGCTTTATCCAGAAATGCAGCGCTGCACTATAAACCCGAGTCTACAACCCAGCTTCGAGAAGGCTTACATGGCTTTCAGAGCAGAGTGTGCACCCCACTGAGCGCTGCCAAGTCTTAGCAATTCCTATGGAAATGGTAGGCTGAATAACACTAGGCAGGGATGCTTGGTTACTACATGGTCCTAAGTTCAAGACTCAGGGACCCCCTCCACGGGGCTACAAGAAGCTGAGAACAGTAACTACAAGAAGCTACTGAGTTCTGATCTTTGTCAGCAGAAGGCAAGATGGTGTTCCTAGTTCCCAGCTTATAGTGTGTTTTGGGACAAGTCCCCTGGGTCTCCATGGCTCTCACTGAGAAATACAATCACCACTAGTACCTCTTCTTCAAAATGTTGAGAAAAACATAGAGTGAAGTAAGAATTAAGGAGAAAAAAGGGAGCCTGGAGAAAGGACATGAGGGGTACGAAGCGCTTTAAAAGGCATCAATGACGGCACTGGTAACTATAGCAGTAGGAACCATGGAGAGGAAGAAGCCAGTAGCTAGCCCTTTCTGCCTCTTACAAAGGGAAAGGAACTGTTCTAAATGCTTGGTAGATCTATTTCATCCTTCATGCCATCCAAGAGAGCACCATGAGGGCCTCAAGGTGCTACTTGGCTGCGGCAGCCTCTCCACCCTGAAGTAAATGCCAAGTGGTAGAATGAAGATCCACAAGGAGACGAAGCCCTGTCTTTATGTGACAAGCGTCCTGTACAGGGGTCTCTACCATAGGTCCTGCCTGTGGGCATTTAAAAAGCAAGGCTTTTCTGATCTGCTGATGTCTCCTTCCTCACGGGTAACTTTGAGCTCATCCTTTCACTGATAATAGATCAGCATCTTGTAGGTGCTGACTGTGACCTAGTCACCACATTGGGGATAACAGATGCAGATAGCACTGGTTGGGGGGGGGGGCAAGTGCTTGTGCAAGCCTGGTGCTCTGAGTTCCATCCTTTGTACCCCAGTGAAATGCTGGCCTCAGTGGTGCATGTATGCAATCCCAGTCGGGAAAGCAGAGACAGGCATATCCCCTGGGGCCTGCTGGCCAGCCTAACCTAATCAATGAGTCTGGGGTCCCAGGGGACAGCCTGTTTCACAGCCAAACAAACAAACAAAGCAAGGAAAGCCAACCTAACTATCTCTTGAGGAAAGGCACTAGGTGTTGACCTCTGCCGTCTACAACCACAGGCATGTGCACACACACACACACACACACACACACACACACGTACACACACACACGCGCTCAAGTACTCATACCCACACACAAAGAGACATGCATGTGTGTATACACACACGCACATGGAAAACTGACTCTTCTCATAGAGGTTAGGGATATCAGTGTATTCAGCTTTGAGAGCAATTTTAACCTACATTTGGGTAGGAAATATCTAAAATCTCTCTTTAAGGGGGGAGGGGACAAGGCCCAAGAGATGGCTCATCTGGTAAAGACATTTACTGCCGAGACTGGAGACCTCTGACTCTGATCCCAGAATGGACACGGTAAAAGGAGAAAACTGACTTCCCTAAACTTGTCCTCTGACCCCATGTGTGATGTGTCACAAAAACAATAAATACATGTAAATTAAAAAGAAATTTAAAGGGAGCAAGTCAACCAGCATTCCCTCCTTATCAGTCGAGCATGAGCTGAGCCAGTCAGTCCTGCGAGCAGCAGGCTTTCCCTATAGCTGTGTCCTCTCACCCGGGGTCAGCTGGTCAGGGAGAAAGAATAGGACAGAGATTGCCCACAATTCAACAGGTACAGACCTGGTCCTTTCCTCCATTTTCCCCTTGATGCTTAAATTCATAGAAAAAAAGAAAACGCCGAGGAAAAAAAGCACTTTAAACAGGAAAATCAAACATTGAAGGAATGTCAGGGAGAATAAATCGGTTTGAAAACTGCGTCCCAGCACTAATGACTAGAACCTAAAAATAATCCTAGCATCGTTTTAAATTGGAGGAGTATCTGGAAAAATAAATTGGGGGAGACGAGACTTTTAACAAAGTGAAACACAATTAGATCTTGGTGCAGATCTGAGACCCCAAGGGTGGCGTCCTGGATTAAGCTTTCCTTCATGGCGTGCAGAGTGAGACCAAAACAGGTTAGCATGGTAGCTCAAAACATGGAGAAGTACAGCCTAAGAGGATGCAGTTCAAGTTCCCCACTGCTTGAGGTACCTTGGTGGGACATAGGTGAGGTTGTCTTTTCCTTCCTTCCTTCCTTCCTTCCTTCCTTCCTTCCTTCCTTCCTTCCTTCCTTCCTCCCTCCCTCCCTCCCTCCCTCCCTCCCTCCCTCCTTCCTTCCTTCCTTTCTTTTTCAGAGACAGGGTTTCTCTGTGTAGCCTTGGTTGTCCTGAAACTCACTCTGTAGACCCAGCTTGAACTCACAGAGATAAAGCCTGCTTCTGCCTCCAGAGTGCTGGAATTAGAAGCGTGCACCGCCCGGCTGCGGAAGTCACCTCTTCTGTAGAGAGACAGGCAATAGATGCCAAATGCTTCCAGTTGCCTGAGCCCAACCCATGTTTCTTGGGCTACTTGGAGAATCTCTTGGCTATCAGTCTCCAAGCTCCTTCCTGCTTGCCTCTCCCACCAGCCCCTGGTTTTGTTTCCATTCCTCCAAGTTTTGGGGAACCCAGAGTGCAGTTCTAGGACTAAGGTAGAGCAGGGACTCAGGCTGTCAACCAGCACATTTCAACTGATATGTGCTAGGGAATTTGGCATATGACATCAGCAGCATGTTTTTTGTGTGCGATAATTTCTGTAATTATCAGGAAACATGAAAAAGATACATTTTCTTTCCTTTTGAACTTGAACTTGACTTTTGGGTTTTCAAGTCAGGGTTTCTCTGTGTAACAGTTCTAGCTGTCCTGGAATTAGCTCTTGTAGAGCAGGCTGGCCTCGAACTCACAGAGATTCTCCTGCCTCTGCCTCCTGAGTGCTGGGATTAAATATACAGCCTCAGCACCCAGAAAGGAGTCATATTCTTGATGATATCCATCAGCATTTAGAGCAAACCTTCCTTGGTGTCTGAATTATGTAGGTTCCCAACTTCCTGAACCAACAGTGGCCAAGGGGAGGGCCACACAATACTCATGTCTCTCAGTAGGTTACAGAGCTCACACAACTAAGGTCCCTGATTTTAATTTTAAAATATCTATATTGGCCAAGGTCTGACAACACCAGTAATGGAATTAAATTTGTCACATGGTTAAGATGAGTAAACTCCTTGTGGGGAACAGAGCTCCAAGGGACAGACAGATAACGCTGTGTCAATTTGTCCTAGCTCAAATTGTGGGGGAAGGAGGCATGGAAGAGAAGCTGAGGGATGCATCCCCAGGCAGGTGACGCGGGCACAGCCTGGTCCAGATCATCTGAGATAGTATGTCCCTAGAATGTCCTGTCATGTGAGGACACTTAGCATTTTCAGATTGCCATCCAATTCTGGCTGCTTGTGCAATTGTTCTTAAATCTGTATCCTGGTGTTTAAAATCATATTTACCTAAATTGTAAAAGTTGACTATTTCTTAACTTGAATATTTGGTGAAGCTTCTGTCTAGGCATAAATCTGTATGTGTGTGTGTATGTGTGTGTGTGTGTGTGTTCTCACATGCACCCACATGTAGAAGTGTGGGGGACAGGAGTCAAAATCAGACGTCTCATTATGCCTTGCCTTGTTTTTTTAAAGGCAGTTTCTCCCTGAACCTAAAGCTTACCTGTTCTGCTAAGTTGTCTGGATAATGAGCCCCAGTGAACAGCTCCTCTTCACAGCAGGTCAGACATTTTCTGAGACCACGAGAGCATGGGCAGGGATAATACAAAGGAACCCTCTGCCTACCCTTTATTTTCCAGGTCAGGGTTCAAAGTCATAGCAATACAGACATTGTAACTAGATTTTTCAGTACCGAGGGGCTGTGCTGTCAGAGATCTATCAACATCTCTTGGATCTACCTACTGCACACCAGCAACCCTTTCTCAGGGCACGTTAAATGTCCCCTAAGAGGCAAAAATCACCCTGATAGAGAGCTATTGTTTTTTTTATTACGTGACATAGGTACACACTGCAGGACAATCCTGTAGTGACAGGTAGTTGGCTGGAGGAATCAGTTTGACAAGGGAGAGAGAGGAGCGAAGCAGATTGGGAGAGTGCATTGGGACAGTGGCTATAGTGGGCTTCCTGGGCAGCATGGGGCAGAGCAGGTGAGAAGAAGCCTGATAAGAAGCAGCAGAAAGCAGCCAATGGGAAGATGAGACCAGAACAGCGGGGGTCAGCCACTCTTAGAGGTGAGAGTGCAGTAGGCACATGTGGTATGTGGCAGGGGAGATGGATGAGCTGTAGGGATGTGTCCAGGTGAGACTCGTGCATCCCAGGACACCTTGGGGGGTTAGATTTATTTGTTTAATTTGTTTGTTTTGAGACAGAATCTTCCTAAGTTACCCAGGCTGACCTTGAACTTACTCCACAGCCGGGACTTACAGTGGGATTCCTTTCTCTCAGCCTCCTAAGAGCTGGGGATTACAAACTGGGATTTGCAAGTATGGAAGACAGGGAACACCTCACCACAAGAGTCCTTCTTTTGGTTTCATTCCTTTCGTCCCAGAGCAACCTTCCCCTGCCTGGCACATCGGAGGTCTGTGATAACTATCGTCCTATAAATGAATCCGAGTCCAGAGGTTAGCTTCATCCCACAGGCTATCAGAAGCTGCCATCGCTAGTGCAATAGGCTTGATCCTTTTACTCTGTGCTTAGAAACATTTGCTACAAACCATCACCTTTAAGTCTCATCTCATTCAGGCACTTCATGGTAAAAAAAACAAAACAAAACAAAACAAAACTGATGGGACCCCTGCTAGACCATAATCTCAAGGACAATGCTGCATAATCCCTCATTCAACTGTTTAGACTCATGTCTGTACTTCAGTGGCCGAGGAAGGTTAAGAGGAGGACCACTTCCTGTGTAAACAGGAAGCTGCTGAACTTCCGGGATGGTGTCCCAGTAAATGCTTCCGTACTCTCATTCTACCTTGAGCTTTGCCTCAGCGCTGGTCACCCATTCACTTCCACGATACAGACGTTCAAATGATAAATTACGGAGGTCAGAGGATGCGAGGTGTCCTTACAGGAAGTACTCTACTTCTAGGGAGGGGGATGGGCTTTGAGGAAGCTGCCCAACTTTTGTTCCACTTTGGGACACAAACCCTTTCTGTCAGTAGTGACATCAACAAAAGAAAGGCGAAGGTTTGACCCAAGAATTTCTGCTACCATGGTTACATGCTTAAACTTTGCTTTTTTTTTTTCTTCCAATCAGGCCAAGATGAAATCAGAAGAAGAAACAGGGAAACGCTGAGGTTTTTCCCTAAGTGAAATATGTCCAATTAAAAGACCCCCTCCCCCCCCCCCCCCCCCCCCCGTAAGCTGTGAGTAGTAAGGGGTCATGGCTGTTGGTGATAGGTTAGCATTTCATTTAACATTTTGACTTGGCAAAATGAAAGTGAGCCCGCTGCTGTAGAGAAGCATATTCTCAGCAGGCATCCAGAGGTAGAAGTGACAGAGGGGATGAGGTGAAAAACAGCCTGAGCCCTGAGCGAGAAGAGTAAAGGATGTGTGCACCGCACCTGGATACAAGCCTGAGTCTTCACATACTGTGTGTGTGTGTGTGTGTGTGTGTGTGCGCACCCCTGTGTGTAGAAGGAGCTGCGGGCTGTGTCCTGCCACCCGGCTAGCTTTACCCAAAATAATTTCATGGAAACTATATTCTTTTAAACACTGCCTGGCCCATTAGCTTCAGCCTCTTATTGGCTAATTCTCACATCTTGCTTTAATCCAAATTTAGTAATCTGTGTAGCACCACGAGGGGTGGCTTACCAGGAGAGATTTTTAACCTGCGTCTGTCTCGGAGAGGAGAGGCATGGCGTCTTCCTGAGGCATCTGCCTGACTCTGCTTTCTTTCTCCCACAATTCTGTTCTGTCTACTCCGCCTACCTAATTTTCTGTCCTATTAAAGGGCCAAGGGAGTTTCTTTATTAACCAATGAAAGTAACACATAGACAGATGACCCTCTATGAGATCAGAGATAGGACCTAGATGTCTTATTTGATGATAGCATTCCACTGTATCTTCTTGTTTGTTTTTTGTTTTTCGAGACAGGGTTTCTCTGTAGCTTTGGAGCCTGTCCTGGAACTAGCTCTTGTAGACCAGGCTGGTCTCGAACTCAGAGAGATCTGCCTGCCTCTGTCTCCCAAGTGCTGGGATTAAAGGCGTGCTCCACCACCGCCCAGCTTCACTGTATCTTTTGAAACAGGAGCTGAGCCTGGGTTTGCTATTTTGTCTAGACTGACTTGCCAATGAGTGAGCCTCAGGATCTGTCTACTCCCACCTGCCACTCTCCTGGGTTTACATGGACCCCAGAGATTCGAACTTAGGATCTCATGCTTGTTCAATAATCACTTTACAAGTGAGCATATCCCCAGTCTTCAAAAATAACTCTTAGAAGCAACTGTGGGGAGATGCCTGCTAGTTCTCTTCTCTGTACCAATATAACATGTGACCACACAGTCACCATATTTTCAATTTTAAAACAAACACTATTTGGATTCCTGAGATCCTATGCTAGCTTCTACATATTTGTGAATGTTTGCTGATATTCAAAACTTCATTTTCATAAAAATATTTTATTTCTGTATCTTTCCTGATAACATAGTATCATCTTGTGAGTTTTTGACCAGACTGTATCAAATAGAGTCTCCACTGGATATCTATAATAACTCAGCTGTTTAGACTAGAAAAATAAGGAATACTGGTTTTGTTTTATCCAAAATCTCAGGACAATTTATCTGGCCACTGTTCCTTTGAAAAGAAAGGTGTCCAATAATTTGTCATTGGTATTAAAAGTGAGGCTCATGGCTACAACTGAACACTTTGAAGTTCAGTCCACAGGAAATAGCCAGGAAATGAGATAGTAGCTTCTCATCAATGGGTTTTTTATTACAAAACCCAGAAAAACAAATCAAATATGATATTCACTCTTCCATTTGACTGGTTTTGTTTGTATTTCTGTTCAAGTGGCCAAATTGGTGAAGTTATAAATGTAACTCTGTGTGTGTGTGTGTGTGTGTATGTGATGTGTGTGTGTGGGTGTGTGTATGTGTGTATGTGTTACAGAGGGAACATGTTGGGCAGAAGAATCCAAGAATTCAAGGTGGGCCTTTCAGTTGGTTGGAAACTGAGACTAATATGGTTAGAAGGATATCATTAATGGAAATTTGAGGGAAATCTTCAACTTTTCAGGTCTGACACTTCTAAAATATGTTTTAGGTCTTCAATGACAATGCCATGAGGTTGCCTCTTCTATACAGAATCACCTTGATAGTTAATTGGCTTTGTATGTATTTTGTTTAAATAGTTGCTGCTGAAACTCACTTTCCCTCATGGGGCATGTCTTGTTTTGTCAAAACAGAGCCATTTTGTTTTGTATCCACCCACTTGGCCGAGGAAAAAGTCAGAGGTCTTGGACAGAGAACAACCTGAGGAACTTGGCAACTGATGGACACTGGCAGCTGGGAGCATGGATGCAGATTCCGGATTCCTATGGGCAGGCAGAAATGTTTTTATTTTTTTGGTTTTATGACTTCTTATGCTTCTGTTTAAGGTGTCTTTAGATATGGAAGAGTCAGAGTATGGGGACTGCATCATCTGGTCAGGAAGGGAAATGGTCCAAGAGAAGTCTCTGCCCCTATCTGTGGGTGGGACAGAGAAAGGTTTGCAAATGCCAGTGGTTTGCTTGGGAAGTTGGATCCCAAGCTTCAGATAGGAAAACAATCTACCTTCTGGGAATAGGTGCTTCATGTCAGTCTGGAGGTGAAGAAATGAGCAGATTGGAAACGCTAATCAAGGAGGACAGAATGGGAGGTGGACAGGAGAAAGTTGAGCCCTGTGAGTGAATAACTTCCATGTATTCTAAAAGATTAGGAACCAGTGACCACCAGGATAGAGTTGACACCACTCTAAGGCACAAAGCGGCCAATGGCCTTATCGGAAAACATCGGATGTTCAGGTGTGGTGCTGCATGCCTGTAATCCAAGAACGGAGAGGTAGATGGAGTTCGAGGTCATCCTTATCTATTAGCCAGCCTGGAATAAATAAAACCCAGTCTGAAATAGATAGATAGATAGATAGATAGATAGATAGATAGATAGATAGATAGATAGATTGGTAGATTGATAGATAGTTTATAGATAGATAGAGTATAGATAGATTATAAATAGATAGATGATAGATAGATAGATAGATAGATAGATAGATAGATAGATAGATAGATAGATAGATGACAGAGAGAGACAGAGAAAGATGGGGAGAGACAGAGATAGAGAAAAGGAGGGAGAAGAGGGTGGAAGGAAGCAGCAGGAAACAGAGGAAGACCGAAACAAAGCCCTTCAAGTCTCCCAACTCAGAATTTGTTTGAGGACTTTTGTGCAAAACAATCTCCAGTCCTTTACCATGGTGTCTTGGGAGTTGGCCCAATGACCTGATACTTGCTGTGGGTCCCATAGAAACCTGCCTTCCCTGGAACAGCACGGAAACCCATGTGTGTGCAAAGCTCATTGCCTGAGAAGTTTCTCTCCATTCTCTGTGAAACTTCTGACTTAAAAGTGTCATTGAGAATTTATGCAACCGTTTCTCTTTATTTCCAAAACAGAAAATAATTGTCTGGCTTGGTCCTTACTTGACCACTTTTCTCCTCAAAAGCCTTTGAATTTCTTATCATTCTGTCAGTCCCTCCGAGTCAAGATCATGGCAATGTGCTGTTTTCCACATTCACTCTGAAAATGCTTCAAAGATCAGTGCCAATTCCTTAAAAAAAATCCTGACTCACTAGAGCTTTCTTAACTTCTTCCCTGGTTGTCAGGGGACTGACTGGCGCTTGCCTAGACTGGAAAGTCTTCAAGGCTTCCTCCACGACTTCACTAACCAGGGCAACGTTCAATTGTGCAGGAGAAGTGAGCAATGGAATATTTCACTAACCCCTCTGCCCAAACCATTCCTGAAGGATAAACCATGAGTTAGCCACAGGCGTTCATTCAGGTGACACCCAATCCCCAATTACCCGATTAACTAGACTCTTGGAGGTTAACATGTACTTGAAGGGCATCTTCTTCCTCCCCAGGTCTCTTTCTTTCTCTTGAGGAACTCCCCACCACCTTCATCAAGAGTAAGCACTGCAAGGCGTGGTGGCACATGCCTGTAGTTTTAGCATGGAGAGGTAGGCACAAAGATGAAGAGTTCAAAGCCAGCCTGGGCTCCACGAAGTCTTGTCACAAAACAAAATATAAGCGTGCTGTTCACATCCTCACTAAGAGAGCTAGTGATTCAAACTTCCAAATGGGACCTTCCTTCTCAACTCTAAATCACATCTACTTGGTATGAGTTCTCCTTTCCAGCCTCGGCTATTAGCAACGACTTCCGCACAGCTCGGCGCAGTTGGTTTCCTGGCGTGCGGTATGAGATGCTTTCTTCCTTACGAATAAAGGACTGACAAGGTGGACGCCCGGACACATAATTTCCAAAGATAGAAACTGGTCTTGTGAATAGATGCAAGGCTGAAACAGAGCCAGTGGATGTGCCGCGCTGTGGTATTCTGTTATTATAAAAATTAATTTCCTTTTCTTCTTCAGATCTAATTTGGATTTTTTCCTTTTATCAGTCACTCTTGTCAGGCCTCTCATCAGACTATTTTTACCCCTCTCACCTGGGTGTGCTGCCGGTGGGTGTGAACACACAGACACATATTTAATTTTTTTCGGATGTTTCTGCCCCCATTTCCCCATAGATTTTTCTAGGGTAGCAACTAGTTTATGCAAATGTCACCAAGCAATGTTCAACCCGTATTATTTTCTCTCTCCTGCTTCAGATGCTAACCCGGGTTCTTTACTCCCTTCCTGTGGGCTCTACTTATTTTATGTACTATCTTGCCAATGTTATTTAAGAACAAACACTTTCATGTGTCCTCGAGGCCCAGCCCTCCACTGTCACTTCCTTGTGTCATCCAATCCAGTATACAGTTACAGCTTGCTCTGGCTGACCACAGGACCCCTGTACCTGAGGCTCTCTGTGGTCAATGCAGGTTGGCTTCATCATCGTCCACTCTGCTTAGCAGTTAAGTGTCAGGGTAATGCCTCCTTCTCAGCTGAGTTGTTACTGATGTCTAAGACCAAGGCTGTTGAACACTCTCTAGTAGCCTTTACCTTACAGTACAAATTACAATAGACATTAAACATTGGTAAGTAATTACCCCTTGTGAGTGCCACGAACAAGGTAGACATTTGCTTTAATACTGAATATACTCCAGGGATGTTCCCAGAGTAGGGTGGTGGAGGCTGGAGTGGTTCAGATGCCTGAGAGTGAAGGAGTAGGAGTATTGGACCTCAGCGCGGTGTCTGTCTGGGTACTCATTCTTTCACTCCCTTCTCATGTGCTTCCAAGTCTTAACTCAGTCAACTAGGGAAAAGCCCTACCTCACTTCCTGCTTGATGTTGGAGCCTGAACTTAATAAAACACCAGACTTTATCTACCACCCATATGGCACTGTGGTGTTAGAATACTCCATGGAAGAAGGGAGAATGAATGGCTACAAACAGGCCCAACAAGGAGGTCACAAGACGGTTGCTCACAACTTCAACTCAGGTGCCATTTGTGTTTTGCTTAACTTATTCTGCCCTAAATGATCTTGAGGTTTAGATTTATGAGCCCTTAAAAAACCTGTGTGGCCTGGCAGTTTCGACAATGCGCTCCTGTGTGCCGACTACTGCTTCAACTACTGACCATGGTCCCCATGCCTCCCTATTGCTCAATGCTCAAGGGAACTTGGTCCTTTCATTCTCTGCCTGGCACATATGGGTACAGAAGCCTGTGTTC